>NW_021155178.1:0-2235 GCF_002837175.3 Physeter macrocephalus | reverse complement strand
TAAGAGATGTTGGAAGGAAATATAAGCAGAGTGTTGTTGTCCGTTGAGCTCAACTAGGACGGAAACTTGCAGTGGGTTGGCGCTCACTCGGCAAACACAGGACTACTCTGAAGGGCTTACGAGCTGGGTTTCACTTAAGAGTCCCAGAGCATCGTGGAGGTACGCAGTGTTCTGAAAGCGGAACGGCGGCGGACGCGAGGTGCCAAGGAGAACGGAAAAGACTCCTGCCTGGAAAGTGAAGCAGAACCGCGAGTAGGGGCTAAGGGAAGTGCTGCACGGCTCCGTTAGGCAAGACACGTAAGGCTCTTACTTCGAGGCAAGAGCTCACGCTGAGCTTCACATTTGATATAGGGCAGAGCAGGATGACCTTCTAGCTAGGAAGTAGAAGCACAAGGTTGCTTTGGAGAAAACTCATTGTCTTCTCTGCACCATGCCCCCAGAGACTGAAAGCCCTGCAACAACAATGCTTTCCAGGTTGCTTCCATGCCACATGAACGGAGCTTTCAAAACTGGAAAAAGAAAAGCTCTGTGCGATCATTCTCTCGTTGGCAGGATGACTCGCAGCTTAAGTACATGTAGAGCCTAGCAAGTCAAAAGAGACACAAGTTACCCACTGGGCCCTTGGCTGATTTACGTTTTTCTCTACGTGCTATTCTCTGTAGCGAACTCCCTAAACGAAGGATGCCTGCAGTGTAACACAACGCACTCTACTTCTCTTGAAGTTGGAACTCACGCTGACACTCTCCTTGAAGAATTGGTGGCTCCACATAAGACGTGTTGGAAGGAAATATCCGCAGAGTGTTTTTGTCCGTCGAGCTCAGCTAGGGCCAGGGGGCCGACTTCCTTGCTGAGTTAGGGATTCTAAAACTTTGCTCCCAAAGCAGTTTTAGAGCTCAGAAAAATCTAGCATTCCCAATGAAAAGTGCAGTGTGTTGCCCCTCACTCGGCAACCACAGGGCTACTATGAAGGGCTTGCGAGGCTGGATTTCGCTTAAGAGGCCCAGAGCATCGTGGAGGTACGGAGTGTCCTGAATCCAAAACGGGGGTTGACGCGAGGTGCCAAGGGGAACGGAAAAGCCTCCTGCCTGAAAAGTAAAGCAGAACCGCGATTATGGGCTAACGGAGGTGCTGCACGGCTCCGTTAGGCAAGACACGTAAGGGTCTTACTTCGAGGCAAGAGCTCACGCTGAGGTTCACATTTGATATAGGGCAGAGCAGGATGAGCTTCCAGCTAGGAAGTAGAAGCACAAGGTTGCTTTGGAGAAAACTCATTGTCTTCTCTGCAGCATGCCCCCAGAGACTGAACGCCCTGCAACAACAATGCTTTCCAGGATGCTTCCATGCCGCATGAATGGACCTTTCAAAATTGGGAAAAAAGCCCTGTGCGATCACCCTGCCGTTGCCAGGTTGACTCGCAGCCCAAGTACATGTTGAGTCTAGCAGGTCAAAAGAGACACAAGTTACCCACTGGGCCTTTGGATGATTGACCTTTTTCTATAAGCACTTTTCTGAGCAGTGAACTGCCTAGACGAAGGATGCTGGCGTTTGCCCAATAGGTCTGTGCATCTTCCTTAAGCCTGCAGTGTGACCCCTCGAAGTGTACTTCTGTTGAATTTGGAACGCACGCTGACACTCTCCTTGAGGAATTGGTGACTCCACATAAGAGGTGTTGGAAGGAAATATAAGCAGAGCGTTGTTGTCCGTTGAGCTCAGCTAGGACCAGGGCGCCGACTTCCTTAGCGAGTTAGCCATTGTAGAACTCTGCTCCCGAAGCTGTTTTAGAGCTCAGCAAATCTAGCATTCCCAAGGAAAAGTGCAGTGTGTTGCCCCTCACTCGGCAAACACAGGGCTACTCGGAAAGACTTACGAGGCTGCATTTCGCTTAAGAGGCCCAGAGAATCGGGGATGTACGGAGGGTTCTGAATCCGAAACGGTGGCTGACGCGAGGTGCCACGGGGAGCCGAAAAGCGTCCTGCCGGTAAAGCACACCGGAACCTCGATGAAGGGCTTTCGGAGGTCCTGCACGGCTCCGTTAGGCAAGACACCTAAGGGCTATACTTCGAAGCTAGTGCTAAAGTGGAGGTTCACATTTGGTATAGAGCAGAGCAGGATGAGCTTCCAGCTAGCAAGAGGAAGCACAAGGTTTCTTTCGAGAAAACTCATTGTCTTCTCTGAGCCACGCCGTCAGAGAATAAAAGCCCTGCAACAAGAATGCTTTTCAGGTTGCTTCCATGC
>NW_021155177.1:0-2235 GCF_002837175.3 Physeter macrocephalus | reverse complement strand
CGCTGCTGCAGCTGTCGTTGCGCACACTCGCACACTTTGCCTTGTGCTCTTTGCCTGCAGTCTCAAGGAGCAGACTGACCCCGCTATTATTGCTGCAGCTGTTGCGTATGTAGGGCCTCCTTGTACCTGTTTTTGTTTTTGTGGTTCCCCTTTCCTCCTCCTCTGCAATTTGGGTACACACCGGAACAACTTATTTAATCTATCATCTGCTCTAGACTACTATTTTTCTTTCCCTCTGCCACTTTTCTCATCTTCCTAACGACACTTCCGCGGCCTTTTGGCCCTACTGCACCTGCTCGTTAAGGCTGAGGCCATGCTATAGCAGCGTGCAGTGTGGGTTGCACGAGATTGTGTCATTGAGAATATATGTAAAGCTGACTCTCCACTTTTTGTAGACGCTTTTTTGCAAGTGTACGGCTCACTTCGCTCAAGTCACCGATTACGTGAACGCCCCTCGTTCAGGAGCGAAGCATGCTTTTTCCAAGCACTAGTCTAGCCTTCCTCTTCAACAGACTCTAGACTGATTGTGGACCCGCCCAGCACTCAGCAAATATTCACCTTCACATCAGGTTGCTAAGTTGGCCGAGACGCTTATTTTCCCCCTTCAGAAGGCCAGCACTACATTTTGTCTTACTCGTATGCGTGCACAGCGCCGTTTACGACTTGTTGCAATGCGGTTGAGATGGCGCTGGTGGTCCCTGTTTGGAGAGGACCTTCCTTGGCCACTTGCTCGTTCACAGCGTCCGCAGCGGCTCCCATCTGCCGCACAGGAGCTGGAGGAAGATGAAGAGGGGGTGGAAAAATTCTTCCTGAGTAATGGCTCTGCTCAAAAACAGCTGAGCTCGCTCTAGTTGATTCTCTCGACGTTGCCTTACTAGCTGCTGCTTTAACTGAACAGTAGAAATGTCCAGTGTTAGGAAGATTCGCCCACCTAGCTCCGGTAGCAGCCGTAGCGGTCAACAAGAAAATCGCCCATGGGATGCACATTCTTTGTGCTGGTGGTTTCGGGACTGTAGCTACACGTAGGCACCGTCTGAACTGCCCGGCATCGTCTTTGCTTCCCCCCATTCTTACTGCGTAATAGCAATTCGGCCCTATTTCTCCCCCTCCTTTCTCATATTTTCACTTTATGCGAGGCCCCCAAGTTCTGTTCGCCTCGAACTGTTGGGTAGAGCAGATTGAACACGGTCGGAAAGCGAAGACTGTAGAGGGGATAGTCGTAGCACCTGGTGGCGAATGGCAGCAGCAGTCAGATATTCACCAGCAACGAATTGATTGGAATGAAGGGACGGCAAAAACCAACACCTACGATACAGAGACAACGTGCCATCCCCGATTCCAAGTGTGTGGATGTGGTTCAGACGTATACGAAGACGTAATGAAATCAGCTTGTGTGTATATGATTAAGCCTCTCGAGACCTACGGGACGACGAATGTAATACTGAGGAACACAGCAGAAGATCGCCACCACCTAATTTAAATGTCACGGTTGGAGACTAACGCTCTGACACGAGGTGTTACCGAAGCTTCTCAACAGTACAAAGATGCATCTAAAGAACTCTGACGTCAAAGATGAATCCAGACAACATTTGTTCGGAAAAAAGTGGGAGGTCCTTGTGGGAAACAGGACAAAAGATGGAAAAGACCCGATACGCGTGAACGAGGAAAAGGCAATGAAGAACGGGCAAATACGGTAATAGAAGAACATAGACATCTTCTTTGAAAGAAGGGGAGCTCGTGGGTACAGCTCGCATTGAAGGGCCTGCCGCTCGTCAAAAAGACAGAAATACATGGCTGTGACTACGGTGATAGATCCCGCAGATGAACCCAGACAACATTTGTTCGGAAAAAAGTGGGAGGTCCTTGTGGGAAACAGGACAAAAGATGGAAAAGACCCGATACGCGTGAACGAGGAAAAGGCAATGAAGAACGGGCAAATACGGTAATAGAAGAACATAGACATCTTCTTTGAAAGAAGGGGAGCTCGTGGGTACAGCTCGCATTGAAGGGCCTGCCGCTCGTCAAAAAGACAGAAATACATGGCTGTGACTACGGTGATAGATCCCGCTGATTGCTGATGGGGCTGGAATCCTTTTGGAACTCGGCAAAAAAGGACGCAAAAACATGAAGAACACCGCTGAATTTATTCTGGCACAGTTTGCCTTCCCTCCTATGACATTCATGAGGTAAACCTACGGCATTTTCGTGCATTAGTGTAACAGCGAAGGATGGATC
>NW_021155176.1:1189-2235 GCF_002837175.3 Physeter macrocephalus | reverse complement strand
GCCAAACGTGATTCTCCGTTCGCTCGATTTCCACACGCAGGATGTGTGGGCACATGCACCCTGTTGTGCAGGGGGTGTCTATATGTGTATATCTGTGGAAAGGAAAAGAAAACGTTTTGGGCGATGTACGGCTGCATTTGTAGGTCAAGGTATATGTCACATGTACACATAGAATTTGATGTATATTTGATTGTACGCACACCTGCTGACGCGTGTAAACACAAACATTTATCCCGTGTAGATTGTAGGTGTGGTGGGTGTAGTGCTGTTGCACTGTGTTTTGTATTGACAACGATGCGTGCTGTTGCAGCTCACTTCCACTGGACTTGGAAACAGTCGCTTCTTGGCCTGTTTGGTGTGTTAATGGCGCTGGTAAGAACAACCTTGTGACAATTTAATCATATACATATATATGTGTATCTGTCTCTGCGTATACATGTATTTACGTACTTGTGTACAAATTAGACTTCTTATATATATGCTTGTATTTTACATATGAATAGACAGATTGGTAGGCACGTGTGTGTGTATGTGTGTAGAGGGAGAAAGACACTTTTAGTACCTTTTGAATAAAACGAAAAGACCTTCCTCCATCCAAGAAATACACATATATGTATGTTGTAGTAAGACGGGTTCGTTCACACCGTATCCTGCTGGTTGATGGTGAAGCCTAGGCGCTTTCCTGGCTTTTTACACTTGTTAGTAATCATTTTAAAGAAAAACAATCCTATGGATGTACATATACATCAGTGTACCTGTTCAAGTATGTCCTTGTGGGAACCTGCAGGCGCTGCCTCCGACTCACTTCCTTGAAGTTCACGGCGAATATTTTTTCTTTTGCCCGGACATCTACGGACATGCATCCATGTCACCTTGCTGCATCCACGTATATCTATATATATATATATATATATACATCAATACATACATCCATACATACACCCATACATACATCCATCCATACATACATCCATACGTACATCCATACATACATCCATAAACATACATACATACATACACACACATATATGTGCACATACATACAT
>NW_021155176.1:0-197 GCF_002837175.3 Physeter macrocephalus | reverse complement strand
AAAACAAGACTTACAAAACTTCTGCAATCATGTTTCCGAATCCGCACCTTTTGTACACAGTGGTGCTTGCTCAGATAACAGTGTGACATACAGCTCACAGAAATTTGTGTCGTTTGAGCTCCTTACTTGGCGTTGTACGCATTAAAGAGCGCGTGTGTAAACTCTGCGGACGGCAAAATTTACGTATCTATGTAGTT
>NW_021155175.1:0-2235 GCF_002837175.3 Physeter macrocephalus | reverse complement strand
AAAAAAAAAAAAAAAAACTGACCCCCAAATTGTACCTTTTTGAACATGGCTTTAGATGTTGCACTTCCTGCTCCAGGATGCATATGAGTTGAAAAGCAACATTCACATGGATATGTGGCTCTTAGGTCACGTGGTACTAGGGACTTTCTAGTTATTTGCTCTTGGTCAGTAAGAGGAAGCCCAGTGATTTACCACCTGGAAAGATGTGTAAAAAGCCTGGTTGCATCTGAAATCTTTTGTTTATGAGCTGGAGACAAATATGTCACAGAAAACTTAAAGGAGGCAATGGGCCCGGAAGAGACCACAGAGGATCAGAATTTCAAAATTAGGGAAAAAGTCCTTTCAAAGGGTCCCTCATAGGATGATGCTGAAGCTTTTTAGTGCCATGTGGACTGTAGTTCAGTTCATGGCCTATGGAGGATCTCAAAGCATAGTTTTTGGATGGATAATAGATGGATGGAGTCATGATATCATGCAGGCATGGGTGGATCGCTGGACACTTAAATTCCTAGTTTCTCTGATGAGGTCACAAGGGTGATTTCCAGTCCCTGTTAATTTACATGTTTTATATTTGCTTTTAGGCTTAAAGTAATAATCATTTGTTCACCAGGAAGAAGTTCTCTGTGCCAATCTAGTTGCCCATCAGAAGAATACTGTGATCTGGGCTGAGTGCCTATCAGAGGACGCTACAGAAAACCAGTTAATCAATATAATCTGTCATGCATCGTGAAAAGTAGAGATGCACATCTATAAGCTAATGTATATGCACATGCTCTAGTATCTATGAAGCCAGCGTAACAATTCTATTCATTTCATCCCACAGGGGAACACTCAGGCATGAGGACTGGTGTCTGAAGTTTCCCAGCTAAGAGCAGGAACCACAACATGCCAGTGTTCACCATTGTGGGGAGGAATCTCTGATTCCCACTGCGGGGAGAGTGTACCACCTGCCTGCCTCTGGAGGCACTTCTTCTGTCCAATGCCTGGTTTGGGGTTTGGTTTAGTCATTCACTCAGATTATATCTTTCTTTCCCGTGTTTGAGTCACTGCTCCTAGGTTCTGACCTTCAGTGGAATCCAGGAGGGTATTAGTGAGTTTTAGGACACACTAATTTAAAATAATCCACTCACCATCTTAGTATTTGATAACTTCAAATAGAATCTAGAATCCAAAAATCTATTCAGACCACCAGCTTGACACAACTTACAATTGAGCTTTATCCTCCATAAACTCCCATGAGGAGGTTCTGCTTCTGGCTACCATGGAGTAAGCCCAGTACTGCCTATCTCTCCTGCTGATTACAACTAAAGACTCTAGACAAATACACAAAGCATGTATGTACCTGAGGAATCAGAAAGGTAGGCAAAATAGATGAACTGTGGTAAAGAATCAAAACATGGAATCCATCCAAATGTATATCTTGAGACCCAGACTTGTCTAACCTACCCAACTTCCCTGTTTGGATGACTCGACATGTCTGAAACAGATCTCTTGGGTTTGTTGTATATTGTTTGTTTTTTTTTACTAATATCCATCAGCAAGCCCTCCTGATTCTATATTCAAAATATATCCTGAGGGCAGCTGTTACTACCACCATTCTACAAGGAATTCCCATTGTCCTTTGAATGAAATCCATTCTCCTTAGTGCGGCCTGACAAACCCTACACTTTCTGGCTTCTGCCTACCTCTCCAACCTCTCCCCTCATTCAGTACAATCTAGCCACACTGGTCTTTAACTGTTCCTTCATCATTCCAGACTTGGTTCCTTCATCATTCCAAACTTGTTTCCTTCATAAGGTTTTTCAATTTTCTGTTTCTCTGATGTGTTATTTTTCTATTGATGCTTTCAAATTTTCCTTTCAGGCTTTGGCTTTCAGCTTGTGCTTTTCTTTCTTTCTCCTGCTTAGAGTTATTTAGTTTCCTAGACTAGATCAGTAATTTAATCCTTTTACCAAATTTGGGAATTTTTTGGCCATTTTCTTCAAAAAATCTCTTCTGCCCCTTCTGTTTCTCCTGTCCTTCCTGTATTACAATTGCACATATGTTGGGATGTCTGATATTTTTCAACAGATCTCTGAGGCCTTGTTCACTCTTTAATCTCTGCTCTTCAGATTGAATAATTTCTATTGAACTCTCTTCAAGTTTTGTGATTATTTCTTTTGTTTGTCTGTTTGTTTTATTGAAGCATAGTTGATTTACAATGTTGTGTTAGTTTCAGATGTACAGCAAAGTGAT
>NW_021155174.1:0-2235 GCF_002837175.3 Physeter macrocephalus | reverse complement strand
AAACGGAGCAGAGCGGATGCTTTGCAACGCCACGCTGCAACACGAGTGCACCCGGCCTCATATCCTACTATAACCGTTTAAAGCTTATTGTCCTTTCTAAACCGATGTTCGATGTGCTGATAACGCGCAAGAATCCCACAGAGATAGCACGGCACGCGTAAAACACCAGATACTACACCGTTCACGAGGGTACTCCAAATTTACTGTCGGAGCAGCCGTCGTGCCAGCGATCGCAGTTTCGTGCGTTTTCGGGTTTGTCTTGCACTTGATGACGTGTCGCCTACACTGGTGTTTTCTGTTTCCTCTTCATGAAGTGCATCTTCTCCTCCCCCACCACCAAGAATCTCTCTCCTCGACGTTGTTCTGCTATGCCGTCTTCTTTAAGTTCTGTCGCTTCACAGATGTTTCCAACTTCACTGTCTCTTCGCAAGGGTTTCGTGTGCCTAAGTTGTTCTCCGGCCTCTTCCCCGCTACATTCCACAGTTGTACCGCGCAACGTGTCTCCTGCTGCTGTTTTATCCACGGGAGTTACTAAAGAACATACACTTGCCCTGTCTACGGATAGGTCATTTTTGGAATCGCACGCAACTGTGCTTCTTCCAGCATCATTTTCCGCTACTAAAAGGGATTTTTCCTCGTTTCGCCGCAAAGGAAAGAACGCAGCTGCGTTTTCTAGATTTGTGTACGACCAGCTGACGTCTCCACAATTTCTACGTGGCGTAGCCTCGTTTCCATGAAGTGCTACAGATGTCGCGTCTGTTTCGTGAGAGCTGTGCGCTGCAGCGTCGTTTCGTGAATTTCTGTATAGTGTGTTTCCATCTTCGTCAACTCTCGATGGCTTGTTTTCACTAGCGGGTGAGTCGTGCAGCTTCCTACGGTGGAGGGGCTTCAGAAACGGCCGCACGACTTCTCGTCGTTGGGATCCCCTGTTGCGTGCACACACAGCACTGCATGCAGACGACGTATTCTCGTGGCCATCTCTTCCCGGAGTGGCTTCTTCATCTGCTGCCGCAGCTGCTCCAGTGCACTTCTCTCCTCCTGCCTGATTTTTCTGCTGCTCCTCTCCTCCTTTCTCGTCCTCATCAGTGCCACTGCGCGAGGGGTGATGCCTTCCTGCGCTCCCCTCCACAGCATGCACGTAGCGACGCCCTCGCGACCACAAATTATGTTTCGACGTCAAACTACTCCGACGCTCTGTTCCTCTCCGCCGCTGTGCAGTCTCTGCGGCGCTGTTGGCCATTTTCTCCTCCTCCTCCTCCTCCTCTGCAGTACCAAAAACGGCTTCTTTGTCAATAACCGCTGCTGCACCGATCGAGGTACCTGTCTGTGCTGCACCGCCGTCTTCTTCTGTTACAGCGCCGACTTCTGTTGCACGTGTTTCTGCTGCAGCGTGAACCTGAGTCGCTACTGCGCACTCTGTTTCTGTCTGTGGTGCTCCTGTTCGGCAAGCTCTAATAATGTCTACTCCTTCGAAAACCTCACAATCAGGCTGCCCCTGGGCAGCAGCAACGGCTACAGGGGGATGACCATCCAAAAAATCACCTATTACTACGCCAGGAGCACAACCCGACAACGTGAAATTTCCTGCAGATTTTGGTGATTTGTTGCTCCTTGACAAACCTTCGCCCTGAAGTTCGTCTCCTGGAGTTTTAATTCCTCGTTTCACACCTTCGTTCCCCATCTCCTCTAGCTCCGCAGCAGCCACCACCCGCCGCAGGCCAGCAGCAGGGGGGGCAGCCGCAGCACCAGGGAGGGAGGCGGAGGCAGCGGCAGCAACAGACGCACCACGATTAACAGCAACAGCAGCAGCAGCATCGGGGAATGCAGCAGCGACCGCTGACAGAGCAGCAACTGTGGGACCGGGTGAAGCAACAGAGAGTCCCCCAGCACCAGAAACAGCAGCCGCAACGGCAGTAGAAGAACGCGGCAGAACAACAGCGGCCTCTGCCTTCGCTTGTTCAGATAATCCCCCACCATGAATTGTCTCTTTTGCTGCGGCTGCATGCCCCACGTGCCAGCTACATGTTGTCTCTGCAGTGCGTGTTTCTGTTTTTTTGGATGCTGGTCCACAGGAAGCACACGCGCAGCTACTGTCACCGCTACAAGCTGCTGCATCTACCTGTGATACGTGTGTTCGCTGTTTTTCTGCTACTTCCTCCAGCTGAGCAGTAGCAGCAGCAGAAGTCTCCTGTAGTGGATTTCCATTGCAGCAAGTAGCAGTTGCGTCGGCCGCCA
>NW_021155173.1:1994-2235 GCF_002837175.3 Physeter macrocephalus | reverse complement strand
AATGGTGTTTCTTTCCTCCCCCGCGCTGCCGTGCACACTGCCTTGCCTCAGCTGCTGCACAAAGGGCAGTATGGCAACAAGTACAAGACGGAAAAGCGGGAAAAGAAAGCAAACAAAAGGGGACGCAACGAAGGCAAAGCAGCCACAAAGTGTGGCCACATACTTCTCGGACTGCCGCGATCAGTACCCTTATATTGTGGTTAGGACACACGATTACATAGAGATTGTGCCCGTGACAGTA
>NW_021155173.1:0-709 GCF_002837175.3 Physeter macrocephalus | reverse complement strand
TGGTCAAAGAAACAGAACAGATACTTATATACTGCACAGTCGTGAGATATATATATATATATATATATATATATATATATATATATATATATGTCAACAGGCCCTGTCTAGTTCACGCTGAAAGAATACATTCACGCACGCGCACACGCGGCACCGGTGCGCTATTACTAACATCTGCACGCGCAAACGTGAGCAGTCTGTGTCAGCTGAGACGCTTTTGCAATGCTGGAGTGTCTCACGCACGTAGGAGTGTACACATCTGGTATTCTGCGGTAGGAGATTCGGTGCAGAGACATGCGCACTGTGCACCACGTGCATGGTCAATACACGCAAAGCTCGACCATCTCGGTGTCAAGACGTTCTTCAAGACATTTCTGCCTGCGGGTTCTCCCGTGAAGCGTTCGGTAATCCATCAGCTGTGCGGTGTGCGTGGGCAATGCATTACAGCTGAAGACACGTCTATGCGTCTTTGGCGTGCTCACCTGTACACTCGTACGCTACTGAAATACTCTCGCGTCGGCCAGTCGTCGTGGTTTGGAACCCTAGCTTCGAGGGGTTCCTGCTGTTGCGGCATGGGTCTCATCGGCTGAGCAGGGTAGAAGCAGTTATACAGCTGAAAGATAAATTTGACTCCGGTCGTATACCCGGTGTGACTGTGCTTGATGGTTTCGGTAATCAAGCGATTAACGCAAGGCTGCTGCTGCACACT
>NW_021155172.1:1852-2235 GCF_002837175.3 Physeter macrocephalus | reverse complement strand
AATGGCTGAAACACAATAACAATCACTACTGATTGTGTTGAAGCAGAATAGGAGGCTTCGATGCTATCGTAGTCAAAATATTTATTTTGACTGAGATTTGTTTCGTGTCTTCCCCAGATCTTGTGTCAGTGCTGCGAAGGCAGGACCAGCGGAGGGAGCTGCAGAAGCAGCAGCAGCAGGAGGAAGACGCGGAGAAGTTGAAGAGTCGCTGCGGCAGTCCATCACCAGGGACAGCATCAGCCGTATATCTCGCGAGAAATGGAAATAATAACGTTGCACGCAGCAGGGGCACACTGAAACAGCAGGAGCACTGAAGCAGCAGCAGCACATCAGCAGCACACTGTATTGATTTGTGTAAGACGAAGTTTACGGGAGAGGTGGAA
>NW_021155172.1:0-232 GCF_002837175.3 Physeter macrocephalus | reverse complement strand
CCCCCTTCGTACTCTTCCTCCTTTATCAGTTCTTCGTCTGATGCCACAGCAACGCCTTCCGCTGCAACGCCCTACGTCTCTTCGCCATCGTTCTTTCTCCCCACTCTACGTGGGCCACGATCTGCGTGCGCTGCTATTCCTCATGCAGTGTTTCCTGCTGTTGCTCCTGCTATTTCTGGTGCTGCTCCTCTTTCTCCTGCTCCTCGAGTTGCTGGTGTTTCTCTTGCTGCAT
>NW_021155171.1:2035-2235 GCF_002837175.3 Physeter macrocephalus | reverse complement strand
AGTCTGTAAAACATGTTGAGAACCAAAAGGGCAACCGCATTCATATAATGCCGAACACATATTTTCTCGTAGTAGCTCCGTTTATCCTAGTGGCCGTGGCATCCACCAGTCCCCTCAAGTTACACAGCAGGGTGATCGCTTTTGAACCCCCTTAAGTGAAACTGACAGTTGCCCAGGAGTTTCATAGCGACGTCCGTCTG
>NW_021155171.1:0-1233 GCF_002837175.3 Physeter macrocephalus | reverse complement strand
AGTGCAGCGCTATTGTCAACTTGACTCCGCTGCTGCTGCTGCTGCGAGTCGTTCTGGTGTCCCTGGTTCTCCCGCTGCTGAGAGAGGTAGTACTCCTGGGGTGTCTGCTGCACGTGTTGCTCCTGAAGAGCTAGCAGCTGCTGTGTTTCCGGCCCTGGGTACGGAGTCGCAAATAGCTGCGGAAAAGTAAGGGTCTCCAGCACAGACACCCGTTCCCCTGCGTCTGCTTCCCCTCTGGCTGGTGTCTGTGTAGGTCTCACGTAGCTCCGTGGATGTGTGTGCGCCAGCTGCTGATCCAGCGAAAAGAACTTAATCAACTCCGGCGGCGCACCGTAGCAGGCTTCTTCCCGACGGGCGGACTCACGGAAGTTCATCGGCGCTAATTTTAGCTCGACTGCCGGTGGCAGCGATTGAGGCGTGCCTCCTTCCGCATGTGAACCATTGAGTGCTTGAGGCAGCAAGCTGCCTGGGGATGTTCCGTGGAGGCCAGTGAAGCTACTGTGTGGAGAGGGATCAAGAGTCCCGGCCTCGCCTTCGTGGACCAGGGAAGTCCTCTGGGTTTGCGCATGTCTACGGATACAGCAAGTAGTGCCCTGAAACCCGACAGGGAGAGTATGTAAAACGGCTGCTGGTGAGTCCTTCAACTCCAGGGACGTCGCAGAAGGCAGCACGCCATATTGGTGTGTGGACTGCGCATTGGGAAAATGATTCTGATGCTGCGCTGATGATGGACTCACCCCGGCCTCAAGATCGCTTTCCGTCGTGGACACCCCCATAGAGAGCCGCGTCGCCGTTTCATCTGGTGTCTCAGGCAGCCGTGGCGTGGTGACTACCGTGGGAAGCTCATTTGGTTCACAACGAGGCCCTTCGCAGCTCTCACGCTTTCCTTCATCCATTGAAGCTGCTGTGTCGTAAAGAGCGTCTTCTTCATACTCAAGACAGGGTCCTGGTGCACCAGGAGGCGTACCAAAAGACGGACGCTCCTTTGAGGCCGAGACGTCAGCAACCTGTTGACTACAGAGCAATTGCATATTTTGGGGGACGTCTCCTGCTGCGCCCACCTCCTGCTTGTGTGGAGAATGTATTTGTACAGTCGGCAGAGTATCTACAGGAGCGTTGGAGCCAGCGTGTTCGGTGCCTGGCTCCCTACATAGTGCGTGTAGGTTTCCGGAGTCAGGAGAGTCAGCTGGGCGAAAAGAAAATAACATCGTGTGGTCCACAAAAGGTTCCACA
>NW_021155169.1:1857-2236 GCF_002837175.3 Physeter macrocephalus | reverse complement strand
AAGGCAAATACTAATAACCATAAAAGGGGAAATTGACAGTAACACAATCATAGTAGGGCATTTTAACACCCCACTTTCACCAATGGACAGATCATCCAAAATGAAAATAAATAAGGAAACACAAGCTTTAAATGATACATTAAACAAGATGGACTTAATTGATATTTATAGGACATGCTATTCAAAAACAACAGAATATGGGGCATCCCTGGTGGCGCAGTGGTTGCGCGTCCGCCTGCCGATGCAGGGGAACCGGGTTCGCGCCCCGGTCTGGGAAGATCCCACATGCCGCGGAGTGGCGGGGCCCGTGAGCCATGGCCGCTGAGCCTGCGCGTCCGGAGCCTGTGCTCCGCAACGGGAGAGGCCACAACAGAGGGAG
>NW_021155169.1:0-358 GCF_002837175.3 Physeter macrocephalus | reverse complement strand
TCAAACTCTTCCAAAATATAGCAGAGGGAGGAACACTCCCAAACTCATTCTATGAGGCCATCATCACCCTGATACCAGAACCAGACAAAGATGTCACAAAGAAAGAAAACTACAGGCCAATATCACTGATGAACATAGATGCAAAAATCCTCAACAAAATACTAGCAAACAGAATCCAACAGCACATGAAAAGGATCCTACACCATGATCAAGTGGGGTTTATTACAGGAATGCAAGGATTCTTCAATATACGCAAATCAATCAATGTGATACACCATATTATCAAATTGAAGGAGAAAAACCGTAGGATCATCTCAATAGATGCAGAGAAAGCTTTCCACAAAATTCAACACCCATT
>NW_021155168.1:0-2236 GCF_002837175.3 Physeter macrocephalus | reverse complement strand
TCACCGCTCGAATACCACTTGCCCCAGAAGGTTTTTTAAATACAGCAGCGATCCCTACGACACCTGGTGCTTCACACACAACAGGTTATGAAAGAGTGAAGACTGCACATTTCGATCAGTGTCCGGCACCCGGAACAGCTGCTGGTCTAACACCTGGTACTCGTATTACGTCCTCTGCTGTAGGAACGCCCGAATACACAAGGCAAAACTGCGGTGCCGCGAAGACAACTAAAGCAGCTGGTGCCGCTGAAATGACGTTCGAGTATGAAAGAGATAGACGTCCTCCGGCGTCACTTTGTGCTGCTAGTATGCGTCGGTCGACCCCCTACAGCGCAGGTGATGGTGTCCTCACGCAAAAAATCGTCGAATCTTCTAACGCGTGTGATGAGATTGAGGTAAACCGAGAGACGAGAATTTTTAATCGCTGCACAATTGCGGGAACGACCAACAAAGTTATGTCCCCTGGGTGGAACAGGATAGAGAAAAAATTACAGTATTCACCCTGCTGTGCAGGCATCGAACAGAAAAGCAACGGTGGTACTCCTGTGGGAGCGCTAGCGAGCCCTCGGTCAGAAGGCGTGGGTCTCGAAACTTCGCTGCGGTCTTTTGAAAACAGATATTTCACTGACGGACAAGGGACTAAAAGCGATGGAATCTCCCGTACCTTTCCTTCTTCGTCTTCAGGTGCGTCTTTGTCTCCTTGTTCCCCTTCAGCAGCGGGTGACGATAAAAGAGAAGAAATTCTAAGGTTCCACTCCCAGGGGAAAACAACCGACCTTCTTGCACAACTCCCCACATCCAGTGGGCCTTACCAGCTAACTAAACAGGCGGAGCATACTTATTCTTGTGCAACCGAAACTAATGATAGAACTAACGATTTACACGTAGAAGCACTCCGTGACGCTCAACGAGATTTATCAGGGCTTCAGAGGAACCAAAGGAGTTGTCCAGCGGAAGACTCTCTTAAAAGGATACGGACGAGCGGTGCTGTATCGGAACGTGCTAATCCATGTGTGGATTCTTCTCGACATGAATGTGACAGTGCGGCAATGAAGAAAGCGCCAAGTAAATTACATAATGAAGACGTCTCTTGGGCAGCAGATTTGGTTTCTCGTTGGCGGGCTCAAAGGGGGTAAGAGAAGAGCCGGGAGGGAAAAAGTTTTCGGAAATGGCGTATACGTATGGATATATATATGTATATATATATATATATACATACATACGTATATTGATGCCTTGTACGCCACGTGCCTGTCAATATTTGGTTAGGAAAACATTGTATACAGGTCGTCGCGTAAAGGATAGGTGCTAATTGGTGACAGTTCTTATTTGTTATGCCGGGCGCGGACGTCGCCAAGTGGTGTCAAATTTAGTGCGCCTTTGAATGCCGAACGTACGAAGGGTTCAAGTGCACACAGGTCTGTCCATCGTGCTCATACGCGTAATCTGCATAGAAATACACACGTACATGTTTACGCTCGTGCACTTGTACGCTTAAATCATCTGCGTGTGCGCGCTGAACGGCAGTGTTTGACAGCCTATTAGAGGACGCTTCACGACGAGGGATTTCTGGACGTACAAGAACATACGAGCGTTTTGGACGTTCCGTGTATGTTCCTCGTATGTATATACGTATACTGGCTCGTTTGATGTATACGCGTAGGTATTTGGCGGCAAGTGAGGGAAAAGCAACCATAGCAAAACGCCTGAAACATTCCCTTGCGCATATGTTCTCGTATATGTGTTTATTATGTATATATAAGAATATATGTGTATACACGCCTCACGTGATATCGCAAAAGTATTCAGCTACACGGGGGGGCGTGGGCAGTTGAATGATTATTTGCCTTATGCATCATATTTATGTGTACACGCTGGAGAATAATCCACAGGGATACGTGTGTGAAAGCTTTACCTGACTTCAAATAGAGCAGTTCAAGCAGACTGCGCGTATCTTTGTTGGGAGCACAAAAACAGTTCCTTAACCAGGGCACTATGTAGGCGAATTCCAGTTAAAGGAGGAATGCGCTTGCCATCCAGCGTATAGCTGGATATTTACGTGCGTACATATACATAAAAATACGCATGTGTATACATATATACATTGACACATATGTATACAGGTCAATAAACATGTATAGTTCTGCGCATATATACATATACATGTCTATGTAGTCAATCATATATGTATACATATACTTGTGTACGAATGATGTAGACACAAGTGATAATCCTC
>NW_021155167.1:0-2236 GCF_002837175.3 Physeter macrocephalus | reverse complement strand
TTCTTTATCTCAATTCATTTGCTTTGTTATACAAACTAATTTAAGGTGATACATTTTTAGATGTAGATATACGTATTTTTTTTTCTTTTAATTTAAATCACCAGTCGGAATATGCTACTTTAAGCTATCTGGTTTAATTTTTTAAACATACACCAAAAAATCACTTTAATAAGTAAAATGAGAGTCTCTTTTGAAGACTCAAAGGCCAATATAAATTGGCTCAAAACCTCAGCACCATCGTTAAGAGTAGTAATGTCCATGCAGTTAACGATACTGTATTGTATACTTAAACATTTGTTAAGAGGGTAGATTTCATGTTATGTGTTTTTTACCCCCCCCCACACACAAAGAATAATAATGACTTTGTGCTGATCAACTACAGAAGTTCTTATTAATCAAACTACCTGTTGATAAATCATTAACTAGTATAAATGTACCCCAATATATTGAAGCACTATATTGCTTTTATAAAGAAATACATGCATTCTTCTAATTCCTGGAAAAGCTCAGATAAAACTGTGTGGGAAACATTTGGATAAAATCACATGTATGCACTGATTATAGCCATCCCCAGGTTTTTGATTAGAATGAGAGGAAGGCTAGCAGAGGGACATAAATAGTGGTTTTCTGGGCTCATATTTTTCTAACTCAAAAGTTTTTTGTGAAAATAAGTTAATTGATAGAAGGCCAGATAAACCTACACACATAACTGGTATATCGACGACCATAAGTAGAAAAAAAATACATGTCTTCTTATAATATAACCATCCCTCCCTCCCTCAATCGATTCCCCTGTTCCATTGTTCTAAATGTACATGACTGGATTCCCCAGGGTCACAAAAAGAAAAGCAGCTTTTCAGAAAATTCCTCTAATATTTTGCATTTCCACTATAAAGGGTCATGCTCACAGCAACTGCCTTTAGGAATCTAGTTTAGACACATTACAAGGTGCGAAAGTGGCAGTGGAAAGCCAGCGTCCTCAGCCCTGGGACTTGGAACAGGCCGGCAAGTGGATGGTGGCTCTTCCTCGGACCCCAGACCCCAGGTGGCAAGAGGGTGTGCGTGGTCCATCTGCGTCCACTGAGCAGCCAAGCGCATCCCTGCTTGGCCAGTTTGCCTCCCACCTGCTGGGCAAGTCTGTCACCAGTCAAGCTCCCCAGGTGTCAAGAGAACCTTTTCTCTCCTTTGGGGCTGGGGGAAGCCATGCCTCTCTCTCCTTCCAAAGCAAAGAAAACACAGGATACTTTTATGACACCAAGGCGGTAGTTAGTAAGTTTCTCTGAAACCAATTAAGTCACAACATGGCCATAATTCCTCCAGAGGCTGCCATCCTGTGCTACCTTAATTATCTTTGTGCCATTTACATTTTGAAATATTTGGAACTTTATTTTTAACTGTGCTCTTGGAGCTGTTATCTATTGCCAATTAAACCAGGGCAGTTCTAGTATGTCAGCGAATGATCAGCTGGTCCTTTCTATACATATCTCCTGTGTTGTCCACGTTTTGTTTCTCTTTAAGCAATGGACTATTGTCTTGCTCAAGCAGTATACATAACTTTTGTTTCTAAATGCAGAACGACATTTGGATGGATTAGAAGTAACTGGTATCTCAGCATGAGGTTCTGATGCACAGAGAGATGTGATGACCCTGTTAGCATACCAGAGACATGTATAGCAGCTCAGCAAGAAGGTGTTCCCCTCAAAGCCTGCAGGTAAAGCTACACCTCTAGGTCAAGGCATTCTGCCCACATCAGCATGCACTTTCTGGTTAGGAGTGAGGAAACCTGACTCTGGTTAGATGGACTCAGGTGCCTGGGTTTCCATTTGGGTTTGTCCACTAAATGCCTGAGAGATAATATGTGTCACTTAATACACAGAGGCCCATTTTCTTCATCTATTAAGTAGAGATTATGACAATCTCTACCTAATAGTGGTACATTAGGAAATCAAATGAGATGGTTCCTGTAAAGTAGTTAGCGCAATGCCTGGCACACAGCAAACGTTAGCTACTATAAGACACTATCTCTGGGCAGTGGAAGCAGAAAGGAGATGACCAACTGGTAAGATATTCTGGTGGAAGTATTGCCAGCAATTGATGTGAGGAGTAAGGGAGTAGAAGGCACAAGGATGACTTTAAGATGCATAGCTGGTGCTCTTTTGTATGTTAAATTAATGTTTTGATAATAACTGCTTTTTTTTTTTTTTTTTTTTTTGCAGTACGCGGGCCTCTCACTGTT
>NW_021155166.1:1412-2236 GCF_002837175.3 Physeter macrocephalus | reverse complement strand
TGCCTCAATTCTAGGCATGCATTCACCTGTAGGGCAGTGTGTACACGCCGGCGACAAGTGCACATACGGATTTCTATGTATTCGTAACTGGAAATGTATATAGAGAAATATGCATATTTCGCTTAGATGCGGATGCACATACATATGTGAGCGCATATGAGAAAGCATTACCAGCCACGTTGATGAGGAAACAAGCTTTTTGCAGATGGTTTGTTCTGCGTGAAAAGCGTTAGCCAGATAAGGTCAGGTCATATTTTCAAGCACGAATGCAAACGTAAGGGAAGGTGGAACTAGCAGAAGAGACAAGAGGGGACCCACGAGGAAGCTATTAAGCAGGCAGAGGTTTTGCTGCCGTTGCACGCGAATCTTGCTGCACAAAAACGTGAAACAGAGAGCGGGACGATGGGACGCACTCGTAGATCTGTACACCGTGGCGACGGTGTCAAAAAGCACTTTTGCCTCCCCATTGTACGCGTGCGTCTACTGGTGTATGTATACGTGCACGTGTAAAGAAATACTTCTGTCTCCTCACTTAAACGTACACATCTGCGTGTATATATACATGTGTATGGAGTGAGGAGCATATCAGCTTCCTGCGTGCAGGTACAATGTCCAGATGTCAATGCACACGCTTCAAAGTACACAGATACGTGGCGGACTCTACAAGTGTACACAGATTGGCTCTCACTGAGTTGTGTACGCTGGGATATACGTATATATTCAGAGACGCTTTGAGCTCTTCTCTGTGCCAAAGGACTTATCCTCTTCTCTTCCACCGCTTGATTAGTTCAGCGAGTACTTCCGCCGGTTCCCACGTCTACAGG
>NW_021155166.1:0-346 GCF_002837175.3 Physeter macrocephalus | reverse complement strand
AGGTTGTGCGGGTGAGAAATAAGCTGCATCTCAGCGCTAACAACAAACATACCCCGCTGCAGTATACCAGACCAGCTACAAAGCGCGGAGCGCTTGGTGACCCATGCACACTTTGCCGTTTACGAGAAGCACTGCTCGAGCCATTCGGGTAGTCACAGATGCACGACATGCTCTAAAGATACGCGGGGGGGAAGCACGCTAATGGTAAGGAACCCGCGGCGTAAGTACATGACAATTTATTCATAATAATACATGCTCCGTCACACGTGCACACAGATGCACGACATGCTCTAAAGATACGCGGGGGGGAAGCACGCTAATGGTAAGGAACCCGCGGCGTAAGTAC
>NW_021155165.1:737-2236 GCF_002837175.3 Physeter macrocephalus | reverse complement strand
GGGTACAAGTGCACTCCGACCTCAACGCACTGAACCATTTACAGAAGACGAAGACCGCGCCAAAAAGTGAAGACGCTTCCCTCTTTGAAAAGAGTGCATGCACGGAACATGAGGCGTGGCTCCCCCCTTCCAAAACTTTGCCGCTGGATATCCTGGACTTATGCGTTCGCCCGCAGAAGCAGCTCTACGTGTCAGTGCCAAGCAGAGAATTGATTGTCATGCCGCAGCAGGTTGCGCTTAGTCACAACGTGGTATTACCTGACGATCGACGTGCAAGGCTTCGACAGGGCATTCTCGATTCGCAAGAAGAAAGTGGGGAAGAAGAAACGCAGACGGAGGAAATGCACGAATGGGAAGACGCAAACATGGAACACTGCATGGCTAAAATGAACGAATACGAGTTGGCGTGGGACAAGTTCCTTTCTAAACAGAACATCTGGGCTAAGTAAGCTCGAGAAAAAGGTTCGCTGGCAGCGCCAAAGTAGCTACAACAGACTTCAGTAATATCAACGGCGCTCACTGAGTTGCCACCTTTCCGAATTTGAGGCTTCCTGGTTGCCCAGAAAACACTACCCCTCCCAAAGAACACCTACGTGTGCCGTGCGACTGATTGGTGATGCTAGTGGAGCTGCCAGATCATCTTTGTTACGAATGTACGTATGTACATTCACATTGAAGCGTGTGACACGAGTATGTTGAGATATACATTTGGGGATACACACGGATATCGAGTGCAGTGTTCATGCAGTTGTCTGGAGTAAAGGAACATTTGGTTCCGATCAGGACTGTGTGTCTCGGGGCTTGTTATGAAATTTTTAAAACGCCTTGGAATCACCGGTACAATTTTTGACATTATGGATGTCTTCCGGCGTGCGACGCAGGCAATTATGCACTTGGTCGTTGCTAAAACAAAGCTGCCCCGTACCCCCAGAAGAAACGGAACACCCCGAGAAAGAGGGAGAGGCCGATTACAAAAACGATAAAAAGAAACAAAATTCCGCTGTACCTGCTTGCCCGATGCCTCCCTTGAAACATGCAATCTACCGCAATGAGGACGTCGACTTCTTAGTACTTCCGCAGTTTCCCTTCGGAAAGGACGCAGACAAAAGTAAGCACTAGCACACTGGGATGCCCCAAAATCGGGAATATTTGCGACACCAACGGCAACCCAGTGCATCCTTTGTCGTGCGGTGTGAAAGAAAGCGTATTTGCTGGCTGCACACCAAGCCTATGATACTGTGTATCCATGCTTCGAAGTGTATACGTCACTAAGGTCCTTCATTTTTCCCTCGTTTCTGCAAAGCAAATGTATACGTACCCTGATACTCCGTTTTGCAACTCAGAGGCACACATACACTAACCCTCGTTTTTGCCAATGATGTATATACATGTATATATATATATATATATACATACATGCAGGACACGTATGTATGTGTATTTACGTATGTAACCCTATACACATATGCAGATTGAAAAAGGAACAGCTTCTGACCTCT
>NW_021155165.1:0-214 GCF_002837175.3 Physeter macrocephalus | reverse complement strand
ACGGCAGGCTGCTGAGACCGGTCAGATTTATTCAAATTCAGATGTGCTCGACCCGAAATTCTTGGCCTTCTCAAAGATAAGCCATTGTGGTGTCGATGGTGAGATTTGACTCCAAATACGTCCAGTCTGCTGAAAATGCTCGCCGCTCTGGTGTTTCTCCCTAGCAGGCGTCGTGTAGAGACTCAACGCTTATTGCTATATGAATCCTTGCGTG
>NW_021155164.1:0-2236 GCF_002837175.3 Physeter macrocephalus | reverse complement strand
TGGTACTCTGTAGTGTCTACGTGTCTGAATGATGCGCAGCCTGTCCGGGGAACCGGGGGGTACTCTGTGTCCTTGCAAGGTAACGGGTGCTGACGCGAGGGGTCGAGGAGTCCTGAAAAACGTACTAGAGTTCAAGGAAAGCAGAAGAGCGACTAAGGCTTCATGGAAGCTGCGGCACGCCTACCCTGCTGCGTGGCAGACCAGGACCCTCCTTCAAAGCCAGGGCTCACTTGGGGTTTTCCTTTAGCTAGAGGACAGGATAGGATGAGCTCCCACCCAGAACCTGAGGTACCCGGTGTTTTCGTGAAAGCTTTTTTTCCTCTCACAGCCAAGCCAACAGTGAGTAGAAGCCCGACTAGAAGAGTGATTATCAGGGCGCTTCAAGGCACACGAAAGTTGCTTTCGTCATGGGAAATACAAGGCTGGTCACCTCAGGTCCCGTTTCGAGATTGACACGCAGCAGAAGAATCTTTGGCTTCTAACTGGTGAAAAGAGACCTAGCTACCTACTTGGCTCTTCCCTGATTCAGCGATTCTGCCCAGGGTTTTGTACGTGTAGCGCACTGCCTAGACGAATGGCTGGCTGCCCAGACGTCCTTGGGCCCAGTAAATGTACCAAAGGCCTGAAGTGTTACACAGAAACCTGTGCTTTACTGCAAGTGGCAATGCCAGCCGTCCTTCTCCTTGAGATACGGTGACTTCCGCTTTGAGGTCCGCGAAGGACTTCTAAGCAGAGAGGATTTCTCAGTACAGCTCAGACTAGGGCAACGAGGCTCACCTCCAGGGCATGCTGCGCCTGCTAGAACCGTCTTCCTGAGGATGGTGGTGAGGTGAGACTAGCTAGCTCTCCCAAGGAAGAGTGCAGTGTGCTACCCTTCAATCGACCTACCCAGGGGCACCCTGAAGGACTTAGGGACCGAGTGTGGCCCAGCAAGCCTAGGGGAGCCTGGCGGCACAGAGAGCTCTCGTCCTGAAAAGGGTGCTGACGCGAGGGGGCTCAGGAGTCTTGAGAAGTTTACTCCCACTGAGGTCAGGCGGAAGAGCGAGTCAGTCCTCAGGGAACGTGCTGCTCGCCTACCATTCTGGACACCAAATCGGGGCCCTACGTCGAGGTTAGGGCCCACGTTGAGATTGCCCTTAGCTGTAGAGCAGGGCGGGCTGTGCTCCCACCCACCACCCGGAAGCACCCTCTTCCTTTCGAGAAAACTCGTTTTGTTCCACAGCCACGCCTGAAGTGAGTACAAGTCCAGCAAGCACACTGTATTTCAGGTAGCTTCCAGGCCTCATCAAAGGAGCTTGGCAAATGGGATCCCAAGCATTGCCGCTTTAGACGCCTCTCCAGGTTGACACGCAGCCTAGGGACGTGAGATTTCTGTCAAGTCAAAGGGACACAAGCTCCCCACTGGGCCTTTCCATGAATCCACTTTTCCACGCAGGAGTCCTGCGTGTAGCCAACTGCCTCAATGAAAGAATCCCCTGAGTCGGCCATGGGGTCTGAACTTCTTCCAAATTCCAGCAGTGTACCCCGAAGCACTGTACTTCAGTGGCCGTGGGAGCACTAGTTTGAATTTCTCCTCGCGGTGGCGTGACGACACATATGAGGTCTTAGGATTGCGGCACAGCAGAGGGATTTCCTTAGTAGCGCTCAGACAAGGGCGACGAGGCGGAAGTACCCGGCACGCTGCCCTGGCTAGAACGGTGTTCCAGAAACTGCTGGAGAGCGAAGGAAATGCAGCTCTGCCAGGGGAGTGTGCAATAGGCTGCCCATCGATCGGCATACATGGCGGTACTCTGAAGGGCGTTCGCGGCTGGACGGTGCTCGGGAGGTCCAGGGGTCCTTGGCCCATACAGTATTCTTGTACGGAGACACGTGCGGACGCGTGGAGCCCAAAACTCCTGAGTAGCTTACAAGTGGCTTACCCTAAGGGAGAGCAAGCGACTACGGCCTCAAGGCCACTGCTGCACGCCTACCGTCCTGCCTGCCATTCAGGGCCTTAGCTTGAGGCTACTCTGCAGTTGGGTTTTAAGTTAACCCATAGAGCCGGGAGGATGAGCTCCCAACCAGGAGCGGGAAGCACCCTGTTTCTTTCGTTGAAACTCTTCTTCGTATCCGAGCACAGATGAGCATCCGGGCTATATCAATGGTTTGCAGGTAGCTTCCAGGAGGCATGCACACAGCTTTCAAGGTGAGAAAACAAGGCTGGCCTCCTAAGGCCGCCATTACCAGGTGGACCCAC
>NW_021155163.1:1881-2236 GCF_002837175.3 Physeter macrocephalus | reverse complement strand
TTATGAGTTCTTTTTCAAAAGCAGTTCTGCGTCAATCGCCAGAGAACGTCCTGCAAAGTAGGCGGTATCCTCTCTGCAGAGAGTGGCCTTCCATTATTTTCTTTCTCTCTCAATATCCACCCACGTGTTTGTGTCTGCCTGTCACGCAGCCGCGTGTGTGTCTACCGCCTTGTCTGCGTACTACCTCTTCGTGCTGCACCCTCTTCCTCGTCGAACGCCCCCACACGTGTTGTGTAGTCTTTTTTGAAAGAAGAACCGAGAGTCAGAATTTATGAATATTCCTTCACGCAGCACTCTCGGTGAGACCGCGGCCTTCAGACGTCTCGCTAAAAATCTGCCAGATGCAGAATCTCTT
>NW_021155163.1:0-154 GCF_002837175.3 Physeter macrocephalus | reverse complement strand
CACGCACTGGACTGCAATCTTGAGAGATTTGTTCGCACAGAGAAAATCCAGTTTGTGGCGTCGGATGAATTGAAAATAAGGGCCTGCAACGCCTTCAAGAGCGTCCCAAGGAGATATCAAGACCAACTGCAGGATCTCCTGCGACCAATTTTGG
>NW_021155162.1:0-2236 GCF_002837175.3 Physeter macrocephalus | reverse complement strand
GCGCATATGCACTTATTTGTAACACAGTTATACACTTTTGCTTATCCTTGTTATGCGTGTATATTTGTTAGATTTTTGCCTTACGTTCCGCAACCTACTCCACCTTGCTTCTTTATGGATATGGACTGTCTCATTCACAGAGACGTGCAGCTGTTCTAAGGCTCGCATCCCGGAGTGGACGATACAACGGACCCGGATTCGCTAAGCAGTATACTACGGACCAGTAGGTGCACGGCGGCCAGCAAAACCTCAAGCGCCGCAACCAACACACGCGTAATTCTTAAGGACGACGCCCATCTTCCCCCTTTCTGATTAAGGACGTGCGTGATCGCGTGGAGCCTTCGATGTTTGGCACTGTGCAGACGTTCTGCTCGACGTTGCTTACCAGTGTATCCAGCTGCCTCCTGGGACACATTCCTTGGCAGAAGTCCGACACTGACACACCTTTCTTCTCTTGTCACAGGTAGCTGCACTAAATGGATATATTATCAAACCAGATGTGAACTCCGGCCAGGGGCACCTGACTGTCTTCCACTCACCGGCAAACTTGCGCTCGAAATGTATGCTTGCGCTGCCGGCACGCGTGCCCACGCTGTTGTGCATGCCATCTATTCAACCCCTGTACCAACATGAGCTAATAAGTGCAGAAACGCCAGTAGCACTACGGCCAGCACGCTCACGAGGGGTGCTCGTTTTTGTTTGAACTGCGTCCTCTATGCGCACTGGCTGTGCGCTTGTTATATCCTACTTACGTTAACGCCCATACTGAAGGTACATGTGTCTTCTCTTCAGCACGGCGCACACTGTCTTTTCCTACTTCCACATACCATGCACTGGAGTTACACATCGGCTCCCTATTCGCGTACGTGCAACTTACCTCGCTTTCTTCGCTACGGCGTGTGGCGGATACGTAGCACTTCCTTTTCTGTTGCTTGATCGTTACAGCAGACCGTGTCCACCCCCTTACACCCCTGCACGTACGGCGTTTGCGCATCTGCTCCTCGGTTCCAGAATACAGAGCAGATACCACCGCATGTAGCACATACACGCCTACACTGAACACGTACGCAGGTAACAGAGGAATCTGCCGAGGCACCCGTCGCTCACCTGTACATATCTACAGGTCGTCCAGATCGCCGCGTGGAACGGATGGAGCCAGATCGATCCGTAAGCTCCAGCGATTCGCTTAACTTCCGATCGTAGGCATGCCACAGCCTAAGACCATGGAACAACCCACAGCGGCGTAAAAAACTAAGAATGCCCCTTTGTCTCGAAAATAAGTTCTGCCCTTTTACACACATAAAACATAAAGGTTCACGTTTGACACATATACCTGTACCGGAGTATATGCATGTAAAGCACACTAGCAAGGGGGGGCACTTGTATATGCGGAGTGCTATGGTCTTAAGCGTGCCACAACACCCACCCACACAAGTAGCACTCGTTGACATTCGAGGAACCGAGAAATGCCCTGCTCACGTGAAGTACCGCTGTGTACGTCTTATACAATATATATATATATATATATATGAGATCACAGGCTTGCTACGTTCATACGTTTACACAAGTATGACGCTCTTCCTTTGCGGTATACCATAAAACATCAAGTGGAAGGCATGCAACGCAGTCAGAGCACGTGCCTGCACACACGCCTGAGCCACAGCAGAGGACGAGATGGATTTCTTCTGCAGCTGTTAGCCACTACATATACTTTGATATATATAACGCATATTAGGTTCACCGCAACAGACATGCATAGGTTGGTACGTATGTATACGTATGTGTGTACACATATATGGGATCCCTGCCACCCTTGTACATCGAAGACATCCTGCAGCAACGCCCGCCTCTCAGCAGGTTGGGCGTGTGCGTGCGTCGGTCTCACGCAAAAGGGTAGACGCTGACGACGCACACACGGAGTTAGTAGCAGTTTCTGTGGCCACATTACGTAACGAAGTATGCACATGTACTGTACGTGCTGCTGAGATAACAACTCTGTGCAGGACGACAGGAAGAGACGATGCGTAGTGGCCAGATACATGGACCACGTACACCCCCCTCCACATGTTTTTGTTATTTCGAGTCTGACTTTGTCAGCTGCAGCTGCCCGCGTTCGAAAAAGATATTACGTGGTTGTTGCACGACTACAGAGAGAGACAGAGAGAGAGGTGTGTGTGCAGATGTGTATAGCTGTAACAAGGCTACCCGAACCCACACACAGGCGTACGCATTTTGC
>NW_021155161.1:1097-2236 GCF_002837175.3 Physeter macrocephalus | reverse complement strand
GCCGGCGTTTTCTTCTGTTTTCCTTCGCAGCCACGCGCACTCTTCCTCGCTGAAAACTCCTTCCAGAAGAAAGGCATCACGAACTATACCAGCTCCCACAGCAACATATTTAGCTGCTTCACGTGCAGCAGGAGAATACGAAGAAGAAGGCGAAGCAGCAGCGGAGGGTATCACGGTAGATGCAGCAGCCACAGACTTGGTCACAGCAGACGCACCGAGGGGAGCTGCATCAGCTGAAGCAGCTGCAGCAGCAGAAGTAGCAGAAAAACAGACGTTATCAGCAGCCGCTACACCTGCAGGAGCAGCTACGGAAGACGGAGCAGCTGCACCTGAAGCAGAAGAATCTGAGGCAGCACCAGCAACAGCAGCACCAAGCGAAGCAGCAGCGGAGGGTTCTGAAGAGCAGAGGGCAGAGAGAACGGGGGCAGAAGAAGCCCCAGGGGAAGGAAGAGCAGCACTTGAAGAACAGACGACAGGCGAGAAAGATGATTCAGCAGAAGAGCCTGGCGGATCAGCAAAAATAGGAGAATGATGAGAAACAGGAAGTGACGGATCAGCGAGGAGAGACGACGATGATAAAGAAGTAGCACAAGCGCCACACGAGAGAGACAGGAACTCTTCTATAGACAGCAACGCCAAGCCGTCTAGAACAGGTTTGTCCACAACCTTCTGCAGTCGACGATCCTCCTCTGGACTGATACATGCAGCAGCAGTGACGCAACTGCAGCTGCTACATGCACCGCTGCTCCACGGCTGATGGGCCGTCCCGCAGAGGCCACTCAATCGAGCTACCTCGTCCGCGCTGCTCTCCCTGTCTCCGCTGCCGTCGCCTCCCAATGCGTTACTTTCGATTATTTCGCAGGTGCTGTTCTCCGAACTGCTGCTGCTCCTTCTATACTCCCTCCTGCCAGTCACTTGTCTCTCTTCTATGTTATGTTTGCGACTACTGTCGCCTCTGCTGCTGATGTTGGCCCTGCTGTAGCTGCTGCGCCCACCCGCGCGGACGTGACGGTCGCTGCAGTTGTCGCCCCTGCGGCTGTTCCCTATATTTTCGCAATTGCTACTCCACTGCATGCCGCTTCGCCCGCAGCTGCTCGAGTCGCTGCTTCCGTGGCTGCTCCTGTCCCTCCTGCAGCCAT
>NW_021155161.1:0-193 GCF_002837175.3 Physeter macrocephalus | reverse complement strand
CCCTACGGTACAGATTTCCTACATTCATCCGTCTGCTGGCTGGGGCTGCCTGCAAACCCGTGCATGATGAGCAGCGCAGCACACGGAAGACGAGGGCGCAGGATACGTCTTGCAACAACACGAACCAATATTTCTGAGTTTCCTTGAATTAAGCAAGGAAAGCATGGCACTCTCCTTTTAAGGGTTCTGTTCT
>NW_021155160.1:1946-2236 GCF_002837175.3 Physeter macrocephalus | reverse complement strand
CACACAGACATACACATACATATCTGTCCGGCTACTGTACTGCTTCTCTCCCCACACACAACACCTACACGGGATCTATGAAGAATTATAGATACACTGGCGTGTTATAAATGTGTGTATTCACATGACATAATAGATGAACAAACACAGGCGCTCTTTTTGCACGCGTGTACTGGTGTGTACATCCGTATGTAGATTGCAGTGTGCTCCACGCCTATCTCTGCGTACAACCAGAGACAGGTCTTCTTCTTGAGAGGTAAAGAAGTGGACGGGCGGCGTCTTCGTCGTTT
>NW_021155160.1:0-219 GCF_002837175.3 Physeter macrocephalus | reverse complement strand
GCGTCAAATTTCCAACATATCCCGCCACAGGTGATGTACGACCACCATCCGTGATAGCCAAACACATGTGTATATATGTAAGTATACATATATGCACACTGTAGATTTTTCACGCATACCTCCCTCTACACATATGCATGAGCATGAACACACATAATATATGTAGAGGCCCCTCCCTTTTCCAATATTAGCCCTAAAGGGCGTTCGCCTGCATTCAAA
>NW_021155159.1:844-2236 GCF_002837175.3 Physeter macrocephalus | reverse complement strand
TTGGTTATTTAGTAGTATATTGTTTAGCCTCCATGTGTTTGTATTTTTTACTGTAATTGATATCTGGTCTCATAGTGTTGTGGTCTGAAAATATACTTGACGTGATTTCAATTGTCTTAAATTTACCAAGGCTTGATTTGTGACCTGAGATATGACCTATCCTGGAGAATGTTCCACGAGGACTTGAGAAGAAAGTGTATTCTGGTTTTTTTTTTGCATAAAAGCTTGTGTTTCCTTATTAATTTTCATTTTGGATGATCTGTCCATTGGTGAAAGTGGGGTGTTAAAGTCCCCTACTATGACTGTGTTACTGTCGATTTCCCCTTTTATGGCTGTTAGCATTTGCCTTATGTATTGAGATGCTCCTATGTTGGGTGCATAAATATTTACAATTGTTATATCTTCTTCTTGGATTGATCCCTTGATCATTATGTAGTGTCCTTCTTTGTCTCTTGTAATAGTCTTTATTTTAAAGTTTATTTTGTCTGATATGAGAATTGCTACTCCAGCTTTCTTCTGATTTCCATTTGCATGGAATATCTTTTCCATCCCCTCACTTTCAGTCTGTATGTGTCCCTAGGTCTGAAGTGGGTCTCTTGTAGACAGCATATATATGGGTCTTGTTTTTGTATCCATTCAGCCAGTCTGTGTCTTTTGGTGGGAGCATTTAATCCATTTACATTTAAGGTAATTATCGATATGTATGGTCCTATTACCATTTACTGAATTGTTTCGGGTTGTTCTTGTAGGTCTTTTCCTTCTCTTGTGTTTCTTGCCTAGAGAAGTTCCTTTAGCATTTGTTGTAAAGCTGGTTTGGTGGTGCTGAACTCTCTCAGCTTTTGCTTGTCTGTAAAGGTTTTAATTTCTCCATCAAATCTGAATGAGATCCTTGCCGGGTAGAGTAATCTTGGTTGTAGGTTTTTTTCCTTCATCACTTTAAATATGTCCTGCAACTCCCTTCTGGCCTGTAGCATTTCTGCTGAAAGATCAGATGTTAACCTTATGGGGATTCCTTTGTGTGTTATTTGTTGTTTTTCCCTTGCTGCTTTTAATATGTTTTCTTTGTATTTAATTTTTGACAGTTTGATTATTATGTGTCTTGGCGTGTTTATCCTTGGGTTTATCCTGTATGGGACTCTCTGTGCTTCCTGGACTTGATTGACTATTTCCTTTCCTATATTAGGGAAGTTTTCAACTATAATCTCTTCAAATATTTTCTCAGTCCCTTTCTTTTTCTCTTCTTCTTCTGGGACCCCTATAATTCGAATGTTGGTGCATTTAATGTTGTCCCAGAGGTCTCTGAGACTGTCCTCAGTTCTTTTCATTCTTTTTTCTTTATTCTGCTCTGCAGTAGTTATTTCCACTATTGTATCTTCCAGGTCACTTATCCGT
>NW_021155159.1:0-277 GCF_002837175.3 Physeter macrocephalus | reverse complement strand
CACACGGCTCAGAAGAAAAGGGAGAAAAAAAAGAAAGAAAGAGAGAAAGAGAGAGAGAGAAAGAGGGAGGGAGGGAGGGAGGGAGGAGGAGGGAGGAAAGAAGGAAGAGAGAGAGAAAGGAAAAAATAAAGTAAAAAGAAATAAAGTTATTAAAATAAATTTTTTAATTATTAAAAATTTAAAAATTAAAAAGTAATGAAAGAAAGAAGAGAGCAACCAAAACAAAAAATAAATCCACCAATGATAACAAGCGCTAAAAACTATATTAAAAAAAAAA
>NW_021155158.1:1859-2236 GCF_002837175.3 Physeter macrocephalus | reverse complement strand
ACTGCCACGTGTTCAGCCGAAACGAAGTATTGAGCCTATAAGTAAGGGTTGGTGTCATCCTTACATCTCCTGGACCGTAATCGCCAGCTACATGTGAATTACTTGTTGAGTATATCAATAAGAAGGAACCTGCGGCATCACTACGCGCAACAGGTGCAGACTTGAATGCTTTTTTTAGCTGCGACCTAGCTTAATTAGGGCAATGCAGTTTGATTCATCTTTCTGCGTACTCTACACAGCCACTAGATCCACTTTGGAGATGCTGGTCCTGTTGAACTGGTGTTAGTGATCCCATCCTGCTGGCTCCTGCACCCTTACGAAGACGGGGTGCTTCACAACTTCGCAGCCACCGTTATTTTTCCCTCTGAAACTTCTAG
>NW_021155158.1:0-994 GCF_002837175.3 Physeter macrocephalus | reverse complement strand
ATATATATATATATATATATACATACATATACGCGTTGGAAGAAAAACACGGATACAAACGGACGATCGCCCAGTGGACGCGCGTGAGCTTATGTGGGCTAGCATTCACACACGGACACACAGGCGCACGGGCAGAAAAGTACAGATATCACTACACATACGTATTCAGCTGCTATTCTGCCTCTTTTCTTATGCGTTCTCTTTCCATATATCTACCACGTCATACAAACAGAGAGACTGTTGTCGTTATTCAACTTCTCCAACACTGCAAACAACGCAGGGAACAACAGATGCTTGTAACACCCGTCTAAACGCACTGCAAATCCAAAACATACATATGTTTGTATGTGTATACACATACCAATGTACGGATAGTGAGACATAGGAAGGGCGGACTGAGGAATATACATAGCCATTTACTTGTAGGGAGTTGCACTGAGTTACACGCACCAAGAGCGACGAAGAGTTTTCGGGTGCTACGTACGTGACGACAATCACATCAGTACAGAAACACACGCAGCGGGGCCACACGCGCTTCTGCACACACACGACTAAACATACAGTACAGACGTCACCAGCAAGTCGACATGTACAAGGAAACTCCGCTGAATCAAAACACTGTACGAACCCATTAAGTGGCGGGAGCCAGCTACTCCCCAGACAGATCACCACCCTCCTTCCGACTAGCGCAGGCGTCTACCTACGTACAATAGAGAGACCGACAGGTAGGTTGAATTGTCTAAAAAATATGCATATTCAAATATACGAATATACTTCCGTTTTCAAGGACGACACAAGGGATTACACGTGGAGAGACGAGTTGCTTACTTTGCTCGCCTTCTCCTGTACCTATCCCTCAATGCCGTCTACACGTCTACGAAATGAGTCCCTCCCTTCCACAGACTTATTCATTCTTCTGTGTGCTTTGCTAGGGAGGAGACTTGTGTTTATCCTTTCGTGTATGAGTATCATCAACAACAGGCTGTACCCCCCT
>NW_021155156.1:1459-2236 GCF_002837175.3 Physeter macrocephalus | reverse complement strand
ATCTATCATCTTTGGCCTTTCCTTGTCGCTTTTCGTCGTGGCACTGCTGACCCGCTCAACCGTAGTGCCACCAAATCTCTGCATGCGCCAGTGCGAAGCACCCAAATTTGCACGAATATTCTGAATCGGATTACCGTCTTCCAAATACTTATGCCCCTTCCTTTTCTTTTCCTCGTATTCCGCAATCTCCTCCGCTAATTCTCTGTCAATTTGTTGCACGTCCGCTTTCAGCCGCTGTTCCTGCAGCTCGAGCTGCTTCTGGACCCACTCTTTACACCGCAAAGCACGTTGCTCTTCTTGCTTTCTTTCCTGCTCTTCCAGCCACTCCTAAGGGCAAACGATACATTGGCGGGCCACACATTACAGCAGTTATTCAGAGAGTTAGTAGATATTTCTCTGTGGACGTATATGGTACGCATATGATGTGGAGGTGAATTGGGCCTTCTTCCGCAATTATTTTCCTTGGTCTCTCGCTCACTCCTGCAAGAAATATTTACGTGCTCCTGCTTCACCATCTGTGACGACACTATGCCCTGTCATTGACAGCAAACACTACTGTTACGGGCGTACGTACTTAACTTGGAAGCACATGTTGCCTTGAGGAGCATTTCACTGGTGCTATGTCATGTCGGTACATATATTTCCAGTACTGCTGTACTCGCTTACAATGTGTACAGTGAATCAATTGAGACGCACGTAAACTCACGGCTCTTTTGCGCCTTCTACGTGCTTACTCGAGGGGAAAGCTTGGTTAGGAAGTTTTTGTAGGTCGTGCCC
>NW_021155156.1:0-194 GCF_002837175.3 Physeter macrocephalus | reverse complement strand
TTTATCAAGAAACATATGACTCTACGCTAGTACCTGATTTCTCCAAAAGCACTCTGCCCTACACCTTTGCGTGCTGACACATGCAGCCTGCTTTTCATTAAGGGGGGCTGTGATTTGTTATACGCCTCAGGAGTCTTTTTTCTACATAACTCTACGCTACGTGGAGTCCAGGAACAGTGTGTTCACACGCGAAC
>NW_021155155.1:0-2236 GCF_002837175.3 Physeter macrocephalus | reverse complement strand
ATGGCATTACCAGCCCTGCGGGGCCCCCTGCCTGAGGACCTGCCGGAACCCCCGCGGCCGCTGCCTGACGGAGCTGCCGGGCCTGGAAGGTGAGCGCGGGCGTCGGGGGCGGCCACGCCCCGTCACCCCAGCACAGCGGGCAGGCAGCGGGGCGAGCGGGCCCCGCCTCGCCACGTGCCCACCCTCGGGACAGGGGGACAGAGACGGGCGGCCGCCGTGGCAGCCCCACGCCTGGCCTGAGAGGGGAGTCTTCCCCCCGCCCTGTGCCCGCCCCAGGCTGCTACCCACAGTGCCCGCCCAGCAAGCCGTTCTTCGATGAGGACCAGATGAAGTGCGTGGCCCAGTGTGGGGGCTGCTACGACGAGGACGGAAACTACTATGATGCGGGCGCCAGGGTCCCCACGGCGGAGAACTGCCAGAGCTGGTGAGCCAGCGGCGGGGCGGGGGTGGGGTCTGGGCGGACATGGAGCGGGGCCGGGCGGGCACAGTAAGGCCTGGGCCCCGCTGGCCCTCAGCTCTCCTCTCTCCCCCTCCCAGTGACTGCACCTCTAGAGGCCTCCAGTGCACATACAGCCCCGCAGGTAAGCGGGGGCCTGTTGGTTTGAGGGCTGGGGGCTGGGGGCTCTGAATGAGCCCCGTGCCTCTCCATCTTCAGCCTGTACGTGCACCTACGAGGGCAGAACCTATGGCTACGGGGACGTCATCTACAACACGACCGACGGGCTGGGCGCCTGCCTGATCGCCACCTGCAGAGACAATGGAACCATCGTCCGAAAGGCCGAGGAGTGTCCCAGAACCCTGCCCACGACGCCCTTCACCTTCACCAGCACTGCGGCTCCGTCCTCCACCACGGGTAAGCCTGGCACACACACCACTGGTCCTGCCTTACTCACCAGAGCCCCTGGCCCCGGTGATGGTCTGGGTGCCAAGGGAGAACCCAGTGGGCACCTGGTACAGGTGTCCTGGGTGCAAAGGATGGCCTGGGGCCAACGCTGGGGCAAGGGGACATGAGTCACCCCTCCTCTGGGCATGGCTGGCGAGGAGGCTGATGGGGACCCCGGTACTCCACCCACAGGCTCGGTCCCCACACCCTCCTCCGTGTGCGTGCAGGAGCACTGCCGCTGGTCCGACTGGTACGACAGTGGGCGTCCAGAGCAGGGCGTGGGAGGGGGAGACTTTGAGACATTCGAGAACCTGCGGCAGAGGGGCTACCAGTTCTGCCCGGCCCCAGCGCATGTCGAGTGCCGGGCCCAGCAGTTCCCGGATATGCCTTTGGAGAAGCTGGGCCAGAAGGTGGAGTGTGGCCAGGCCCGGGGGCTGACCTGCCTCAACAGCGAGCAGAACCCCCCGCTCTGCCACAACTACGAGCTGAGGGTCCTCTGCTGCGACTACGTGCCCTGCGGCACCAGCCCGGCCCCGGGCACCGGCCAGCGGCCATCCTCCCAGCCCCTGCCCACCTTTACCCAGACCACACCCACCAGAGGAACCTCCCTCCTGTCCACGGCGGTCTCCACCTCACAGACCCCATCCGCCAACTCCGCCTCAACCGTGACCCGAGTGGGCAGCAGCTTTGTGGTCCCGGCCACCACCACCTGTGAGCCCCGCTGTGACTGGACAGAGTGGTTTGACGAGGACTACCCCAAGTCCGAGGAGGCCGGGGGGGACGTCGAGTCCTACGACAAGATCAGGCGTGCGGGAGGGGCCGTGTGCGAGCAGCCCCAGGGCATAGAGTGCCAGGCCGAAAACTTCCCCGACGTGAGGCTGGAGGAGCTGAAGCAGCGCGTGCACTGTGACGTCAGCTTCGGCCTGGTCTGCAGGAACGACGAGCAGGTGGGCCTGTTCAAGATGTGCTACAACTACAAAATCCGCGTGCTGTGCTGTGGGTACAGCCACTGCGGGGAGCCCACGTCCCCCACCACCACTGCCACCGCATCCACTGTCACAGCCCCCACAGCCACCACCTCCACTGCCACAGCCACCACTGTGGCCACCTCTACAGCCACCACGGCAGCCACCTCCACTGCCACAGCCCTCACTGCCACCACCTCCACTGCCACCGCATCCACTGCCACAGCCCTCACTGCCACCACCTCCACTGCCACAGCCCTCAATGCCACAGCCCCCACTGCCAAGACATCCACTGCCACGGCCTCCATTGCCACCACATCCACTGCTACAGTCACCACTGTGGCCACCTCTACAGCCACCACTGCCATGACATCCACTGCCACAGCCC
>NW_021155154.1:1763-2236 GCF_002837175.3 Physeter macrocephalus | reverse complement strand
TAACAGCGAGACGGCGACGGCAGAAAGCAGCAGCAGCCAACCCTTCGCACTGCGCGAGGCTATGCTTCTTGCTTATCACTCCCATGTTATACCTGCAGCAGTAGAAAGGCAGCAGGCAGCGAGAGACGCAGAAAATGGAGAAGCGCAGCAGAAGCAGCCGTAGCAAAGATAAGTAAACGCATGCAGCGGCAAAACAGAACGGTAGAGCGCTGGACCCATGCGGCAGAGGGATCCGCGCCAGGAGAGAAAGTCACTGATGAGAAAAAGGGCACAGAATTAGCAGCAGCAAAAGAGAAGGAGGACGCACAACAGCAGAAAAAGTCGAGGCAGTAGCTCAAATCCCAGGACAAAATAGAGGTCACAGAGGAGAAAAAGCGTTGACAGCGGAGGCAGGAGAGGGGTAGACGCAGACCAGCAATGACAGGAGAAAAGGCGCACAACGGCAGCTGCAACAGGAGACAGCAGCAGCACCC
>NW_021155154.1:0-275 GCF_002837175.3 Physeter macrocephalus | reverse complement strand
TACTCTCGTAGCCCTGTGCGTCGACATACACAATTCTCATCGCTCTATTATGAATCCTGTCACTCGTACAAACAACATCAGGACTACCAATCCTGTCGCTGGCGCTACAACAAAGTGAAAATAGGCCTATTGAAATTGCTGCAAATACCTGCACGAGGACTCGCAGTACGACTAATAATATGACATCGCGACCCCTACTTGTTTACCACCGGGGTGCTGATGCAACAAGTTGCAGCAAACTGTTGAGAGTATTACTATGACTGCTATGACTGCTA
>NW_021155153.1:0-2236 GCF_002837175.3 Physeter macrocephalus | reverse complement strand
ATTACATATATTTCTCTTCCAGTACACGTGTAGGAGACACACACGTGTGGGGGAGAAACTCCAAGTGCACCGTTCCCCGGATATATACAGAGGGCATTCTGGTGTGTCACCCACAAACGCAGATAGCATATCGTGCCAAATCTCTGTTAACACCTAGACACGTCGTACACATTTTTGTGAAGAGGAGACCATCTACGTGATATGCAACAGCAGCATCACAACCTCTAGACTCGCCAGTAATTACGGACTCAGCGGCCTTGCAGATGAATCATAGTCAGACATCTTCCCTCATCTATACACGAACACACATAACATATATATATATATATATATATATATACATATACAAATGGATTTAAATATGTGTAAATCTTGATATAGAAGGATTTTCTCATGCTAATCTTCTGGATGGAATATTCTCCCCTCTTAACTTCATTTAGTTAATTACTACTTCTTCTATAGAATATGAAATTCAGACCTCATCTCAAGTGACAGTTCCTCTGGATAACTGTCACAGTGCTCTCTAACAAGGATGATTCTCCCATTATATCCTTTCAGAGTTTTCTCTCTCTCTCTCTTTCTCTCTCTCATACTTATTATAATTTTCATTAATTTGTGTGATTCTTTGATTAGTACCTTTTGCTAATACAATGTGAACTCTTTGAGGGGAGGGATCGTATTTAAGCTTGTATCTGTATTCCTAAAGAGCCGTCAAATGCCTGGCATGTAGTAGTGGCTCAATTAATCATGAACAGGTGGAGTGATTTAATGAAAAAGCAAAAGAAGTAGTTTTCATAGTAAAACTACCCTGATAAACATATTATATTACATTGTTAATTATTTAATAAAATCTTAGGAATTAGTACCCATATATCTCAAATACTCTGCTAGGAAAATTACTGAGCACTGTAGCATTAAAGAAGACATTACTCTGAAGGACTAGATTTATTGAGACACAGTCTGCCCATTAAGAGTAGACCAAGTGAGTTAGTCAGTTTCTACATACCTGGAAGTGATGGACAAGAGATCCCAGATCCCTGACATGTCAGAATCAGGGACTTTATTGAACAAAGGGTTTGGGAGCCAAAAGATCAAAGTAAAGAGTTTAGCCCACAAGCCTGTGTTCAGAAGAAGGTTAGATATCTGCTACCCAGGCATCAAGACAGACATTAAATTGTGCACCAAAAGCTCAATTCAGGACAGTACTATTTACCCAATGTTGTTTTATAAATACAAGGAGGTATTTCCAGCTGCCACAATAGCAGGGGGGCTAACAGAGGGGAGTTACTGATGATGGATTGAGACTAAGGATGCTAAATACCCTTCAAAAGCACAGGGCAGATTTTTACAACAAAAGATTTCCTTGCACTAAATACCAAAAGCACTCTGATGGAGAAATGCTGTGAGTCAAGGAGTTCCTTGACTAATGGGTTTATATCTTGCTCCTCTGTGTGTTCCAGCAGCAAGCTCATTGCTAGACCTACACTAAAAATGGGGTAGTTGTGCAGAGGGAGTGCACTAACTAACTCCACGTACTGCCCTTTTATCTTGTAGATATGTTTTACAGTGCGTTATCTTCTGTAACTTTCTCGTAGAGCCAGGCAGTCATGACTCTCCTTTGTTCGATCACCCCATAATAAACACACACTGTGGGGAGCAAAACAAGAAGACCAAAAAAAGCCGTAGTGGCACACAGTAACAAGTCAAAAGCGCTGCGACAAACAACAGTATTCACGATCGACCCCTCTCCTTAATCAAAAAGTACTTCTTTCTAGCTTCGTCGCTAAATGAGTTCTTCGTACCTCGCAGGTATGCAGACTCTCCATAGAAAAATGTGAAGGTGCCAGATATTCAGACGTTCGCGCGTACACGCTTCTACATACACGTGTAGTATGTACAATACGGTAACTCCAATTCTGTAATATTTACCACCCGTAAATGTAAGACTTCTACATCAGCCGTCGAAAAAAATATACGGGTAGAGACCGACGTTAACAGGGACGTCGGCAGACCTGAAAATTAGGCAGAAGAGTACATGGAGTTGCTGCATGCCCACAGATTTCTCAAGTGACAGTCGCTAGATCTAGTTCCGCATCTCTGCTGCCACTGACGACACCGCTGCCGCCCCCAACATGGACGTCGGCAGAAGTTCACACATATACAGGTCCAGCGGAGAAACTCGGTCACCCATACGTTATACATTGAAACCGACAAACAAACAAGTGTTAAACACGAT
>NW_021155152.1:1824-2236 GCF_002837175.3 Physeter macrocephalus | reverse complement strand
CTCCTTGCAGATCCCTGTCCTCGAAAGGCCAGAATAACACAGAGTCACCAAGCAACGATAAGACCGAGGTAGCAGTGAAATCGAATGACAACGGCGACGTATCGTCAAGGAACGACGACGCAGTTTCCTCGATGGACGTCAAACGGAACGTCGAGGGCCACAGCGCATCAAAAAACGTCAACACGCATGGCTTCCTGCGTATGGCTTCCAATCTTTTGAGACGGACTCCCTCGCGTGAGTCGTCTATAAAACGAGATCAACATGGGAAAGGCGAGGCGCCAACAAAGCGAACGCGAAGTTTCGTAAGGCGTCGAAGTTCTTTACCGAAGCAATCTTCTGACAGGGAGGGCCCGGTACACTGCAGCGCATCGGATGCGGAAGGCATAAAGGGGTGGCGCCCAGACGGCAGCGG
>NW_021155152.1:0-643 GCF_002837175.3 Physeter macrocephalus | reverse complement strand
ACTTCAATGAAGGGCAATGGTTGCAACTCTTGAAGGCATTCAACAGTTGAGGTTCGCTTGGATGATAAGCCATGGACATCTCTGTTTCATCAAAGAAGCAGAGCTTAGTGCTCGGAAAACAGCTTGATTTTCGAGTATGTTCTCACAGCATTCAACAAACCCGATGTGAATGGGGGGTTTTGTAAGGTAACAGGGGATCCATTAGCGAAGTGCGGCAGATGTTGACAGTGAAAACGCTACCATTCATCGAGGGGGGGGCAGCTTTTACATGAAGTCAGAACGCCTTTGCAGTGAACAATTATGCCGTTGAGCTGTTGGTAACGGACTGGAGAAATCATGCTGCTGAATTACGCTGTAGATCGTACCGGGGTAAGGCACAGCGGGGGCGATCTGCTGCGATTTTCAGTTCAAACAAATACGCGTGCAGTAGCGAGAAAAATTGTCTTGCTTGCAGAAAAATGATCCGCGTCATACAGCAGCTCCTTTGTATATCGTTCCGATCCGTTCTTCGTCCCACAGTGCTTCACACAGCAGCTAAGAAAGTTCTGTCGAGGAAGACAACTGATACGCCATTACTTGCGTGACAGTGTCAGTAGCATATATATACTTTGCGTATGCATACCAAATTATTACCACTCTTTTG
>NW_021155151.1:0-2236 GCF_002837175.3 Physeter macrocephalus | reverse complement strand
TAGTGCTGCAGCGTCTGTTTGTGCGATACAAAGGGTGTACGTTGAAGATGTCCCAGAAACGCTCCTTCAGACGCAATCATGAACTTCATGTGCACAACATTTTTCAGGCACACCTGGGGACGGTTGTACCCTCCAGTTGATGTTCGGCCTCCGTTTACTGTGACTTGCAGTGCTCTCACTGCAGTCTTGTTTATTGGATTGGCACGAGCAACGTTCCATTCCACACCCCGCTCGTTTGAGGGAGATGCACGTGCATGCAGTGAGCTGCTGCACTGGAGAAGTGCCAAGAGGGTGTTGAGGGAGACACACTATTCACGAGCAGAAGGCCGGAAACTTCGGCACGTGAGACAAAACCAATACAGTGGTGTTCTTGCCCACCGTGCCGTGGTGAGTTCTGTTCGTGAGAGCGGCGGCTCACTCTAAAATATTTTTCAGCAGGAGGGCGTACGTACACAAGTGAAGAGGCATGAGAATCTGTTTACGTGGTTCCTTCGGAAAGAGTATTGGAGGGTTACACGAAGAAACAAGTTTAGGCTGTACTCTTGTTTTCTATGCTGGTGACGAAGATGTTAATATGCGTGAAGACCCGGGTATACGGCAGCAGTTGCTCGAGGCACATATCTTTTCCTAACGTAACACGGCTATACTCAGCCAGCTTGGAGTAAAGATTAGCTCAGACGCTTGCGCACGCGTTCCGTGTTGCACTGAGAATGCACACAGACTCGCATTCGCCGTTGTACCCATGAGAGATGAACATTCCCAAATATTGACCGAGTAGCAGGCGAACTCGTGGTAGTTCGCTGCGCTTGATTCGCGTGAATCTGCAGCTTCAGATATCACATCATACATCAATAACAGCGATCAGGTCACAAAAGGCGTTTTTTAGTTCCGACCGTAGCCTTGTTCAGTTGAGAATGTACTTGGGTTTGTCGAAGTTCCTTGCTATCCTAAACTCTACAATACGGAACGAGGGAAGTTACATTTCCTTGGCTGACTTGAACAGGGTCTGGGTCGAGGAGAAGAATCGAGCTCCATTGTGTGGGCTTACGGTTTTCTTAACGACAGCAGTGAAGCAGCATTGCTTTATGCCCCCGTTTCAGTGTGGCTGAACGTGCCTGTCGCTGATTGAAACCCGGTCCTCACCTACTGGCGTTTCAGTTTCACTGGTGCAAAATTACGCACGGTTGTGCGTGACCATCAAAACGGAATCGCTACATAGCTGCGACGGAGTAGGCCGTTGCGTAGGGTGACTACCTGAGAACCCCGGTAGTGCACTTGGTACGACTAGCTCGCCTATTCTGTATATCCTTCTCGACAGTGGCTGCAGGCGCAATTGCAGTCATGCGGCGAAATAGTAATATTTCAGTTTTAACTCTCCAGCGCGAACACATGTGTGTACGTTTTCGGTACAACTCGGTTAGCTCCTTTAACACGCAGTGACAGGTCAACCATCCTCGGAAAATCAGTGTACAGAGTCCTTCCCACTTCAGGTACACGAATCCATTGACACAACAGTCTGTCTTCGGCGTATCAAACGTGTACAAAATCGACTGCGACTTCATCATGTACACAGAGGCAAGTGGACCGATACGGTGTCCAAATGTGGACCTGTCTATTGTGCATGCCAGCTTCACCGGCAGTGCTAACACACGAAACAGACGTCCTTTCAAGCCGATTACAACTGCTCTTGTGGCCCCCTTGACATAACCATGTAACAGGAACAAGTTATTTGGTGACATCTGGTCAACAAGACGTAAAGGGGGAAGAAACGACCGCAGCACTATTACCAAAGAACGGCAGAATATTAGCTGCTGAAGACCAAATTCCAACAAGGGCTAGCAATTAGGGATGACCCAGGTTCACTGGTGCTTTTAACAGTGAGAATCGCATCAGTCAACAGCGAGCTGTAGAGAGCCCTCGCTATGAGCTGGCACCCGTGACGGAGTGTCAGTGCTGCAGTTATTGCGACTGTATTGTGATAATGAATAACGTGTGTCTAACAACAGTCATTCCGTTAATATGTGTCTAACAGCAGCCAGTCCGTTGATGTCACTGGCGTGTGCTTTTCGAAGACTAATTCCGGCCACTATGATACGTGTATGTACACTTCTACGTACGTACGTGTCACGCAAGTCCGTTACGTCAATTATGGTAACCACGTCAAGCCTAAAAAGCTCTATGGTGCTGTTAAGAACAATTGTAATAGGGTTAAGGTCTGGGCGCACAGGGATGTCGG
>NW_021155150.1:1621-2236 GCF_002837175.3 Physeter macrocephalus | reverse complement strand
GGTGCAGAACGAAAGTTCTTTTCGTTTAGGGCTGGTTGGTTGGCACATGCATGCCTCACTCCTGCTGCACAGGAAGGCCTGTCGACCCAGCGCAGCGCTGGACTGTTGCTCATGTAGAGCGATGCTGTGTCGTGACTCAAACAAGTGTACACACTGGTAGACACATTTATCTGTCCCTACACACACATACATTACTCTTTCCATAGACGTCCAATCACGGTGAACAGTCCTCCGGCGAGTATACTGGTCTACACGGATGGACGTGTACACGGACATGGTGAAACCTCAGCACTCTTCTAGGTGTGTCTGTGGATCTGTATGACAGTATACGTGTATGAAGCGAAAGGGCGCCATTACTACTGCTGGCTTTACCGTGAGAAATGTGTAGGGAAATTCTAGGAACAGATTGAGACATGCATTACCAGCTGCGGCCAGAAAAGGCTTCTACCTTTCTGTGACGTTCAACTCCACGCACTCTTTGCAGGGGCATAGCTTAACCCGACGGAGTGGCTCCCTCGCTCGTTGAAGTGCTGAGGAAACGTCCACGTCCTGTACTGTACCGTAAGCTCACGGCACTCTAAACCGGCGTAGCTCTGTTTCAGCTATGATACGAGG
>NW_021155150.1:0-217 GCF_002837175.3 Physeter macrocephalus | reverse complement strand
AATCCGCTGCTGTTGACGCGGGGCAACAGTGAATCACGGCAGTTGGCTGCTGTACACCTGTTTAGAAATACGAATGTATACGTGTGTGTTATTTTAAAGATTTGTATCTATCTGCAATCCTGTACGTACTACACATGGACACGCGAGCGATTTATGTGTGTGTATATGCAGCTCTATTTCTGACGTCCAGTAGATCAGTTACAAAGTGGAATCTCTG
>NW_021155149.1:1376-2236 GCF_002837175.3 Physeter macrocephalus | reverse complement strand
TCCAGCTAGAGGGAACATTTTTGGTCTCACCGCATATAGAAATGCAATCGACACATAAGGTCGGTGTGCGATGGCAACGCCCTCAATCTAAAAGGATTGAAGCTGCCCTCGGTTCTGCTCTTCGACACGAAATGCTTCCTTGACATAATGCAATCGACACATAAGGTCGGTGTGCGATGGCAACGCCCTCAATCTAAAAGGATTGAAGCTGCCCTCGGTTCTGCTCTTCGACACGAAATGCTTCCTTGACATATGAAGACCTCTGCTCGAGTCTAACAGCGTAGCTCCGCCATCTTTGGCTTGAATGCTTTGTTTGGTGTATCAGGAGCGAAGCCGTCTACAATGTGGAAAAAAAGCGCTGCTTTCGCCTTAGCGTACGGTAGTCAGTAAATGCATTAGCAAACTTTGTCCTACGCAAACTTGTGTTGAACCTGTCGGAATATGCTGTCTATCTCCTCTATGCGTCTAGCTCATGTAACAGGTGCGAGCAACTGAAGCCTCCCTGGTCTGTGTCAGTGCATGTTTGATAAGAAAGTGCCGTTTTCTCCTCAGTGACCATTCCTATTTCTCGCTCTGTAAGGTGCTACGACCAAATCTTGGAGATATGGCTAGTCCTGCATTTCACTCTCTTTATAGAGAAGTGTGGAATATGGTCACTAGTGACCAGTCTCGCCGTGACGCCTATACAGCGAATACCTGGCATGCTGTGATGCGTAAGAGTGCAACAGAAGCCCTCGAATACGCCGAGTGGGTCTGATGGCCAAAGATTCAACTTCATGCTTCACGCTAACCCCTACGTCGGCGTGTCCAGATATGCAGGGCAAGCTGGGTCCTTTTACGTAAACATTTTCATATTTGTT
>NW_021155149.1:0-1327 GCF_002837175.3 Physeter macrocephalus | reverse complement strand
TTCTTTTACGTAAACATTTTCATGTTTGTTTACTCACAAGCGTTAACGGCATACATAAATGTATATTACGCGAATCTGAAACCACGTGCGAAAAAGTACAATCCTCTAGTTTCTTTATGTGATGACATACCCATGAATTTGCGTAGTTCTTGCTAACAATCTTACGAAGGCACCTCTACTCAAATTTGTGCTGATCTAGTATAAGTAGAGAAATCTGCGTGGGGGCAGGAGAATTCGCTACGAGTAACTGACAGTCGAGGGCAGTAAGAGGAAAGCGTACGCTTTCACTGCTTGCGGCTACAACAGTGAGATGGACATGACATACAGAAAAAACGGCACGTTTTCCAGAAGCTCCCTATTCTCCTACTTTGTTTAGTTGCCGGCGAAAGAACGGCTTAATGGCCACGGTAAGGGAGCTCCAACACGTAAATATATACGTAGAACCTTGCGATATACTATATCACCTTTTTCATATATACCCAGTTCCATCCCATGTGTGTTTCGCTACGCACGCGGAAAGAAGGCAGAACTGTGCTGCACCTGGCGTGACAGCTGAGTGCTTTCGGTATCCGGCAAAATTCACTCCACAGTGCACGACTGCAACACACTTGGTTGTCCAAAGGAGCAGAATGCGCTCCCTGCAGTGCCTGGTAGAGAACCCCGTATATGTGTTATGGCGGCCACAGAACATGTAAAATGGTTATATCCGATCTCTCTACTACCTTCTGTGACTGTTATCAGTTAAAGCGTGAAGTGCTCATCCTGAGGTGTGTGGCTGATGATGGACGTGAGCGCTTGTATATTCTCTCAGCGCGTCTTCTCTGCACCGTTTCGCAGGGGCGTACGTACGTTCGCGTGTCTACTAGCTCGACGTGTATTAAGCTACGTAAATCTTCACAAGTTTGCATAGATTTCCATGTGTATGCATCCATATATATATGTGTGGGTCTCTTTCTCTCCATCAGTCTCTCTTTCAATAGACTGCTTTCCTGATACGAAGGTGTACACGTATATGAAGCGTGCGGGCACACATTCGTACATGCATTCTCTTATTGAAACAAACAATAACTTGCACGTGCACACGAGCGTAGACTCGAACACTTGCACATCGGTGGCGATGCGTGCAAAAAATCAATCCAAGGTGGGCAGGAAGGGCAGACGTTTTGAATCATGGTGATGAGCGATGCTCCACCGAGGGTAATATCTATCTGGAAGGACCGTATCGACGCCTTCGTAGCGTCTGTGCGAATCGTCTCTCCGACCAGTGTAACAGTAAACGCACATACGTACGATACATATTTATGTACATATGCATATAATTCTGCAT
>NW_021155148.1:0-2236 GCF_002837175.3 Physeter macrocephalus | reverse complement strand
GTGGGGCCTGGGGGTACTCAGTGTTCTTGTAGGGAATACGGAGCTCACGTGAGGCTCCTATGACTTCAGGGTCGAAGTCCTGAAAGAATGCAAAGCCAAGTGTATTTCTCAGTGCAACTCAGACTAGGGCAATGAGACCGACTTCCCCTGCATGGTGGAACTGGCTAGAAAGGTGTTGGTGAAGCTGTGAGCGTGCTCTGGAAATCAAGCTCTCCCAAGAGTGTAATGTGTTGCCCTACACTCGGCATACACAGAGTGCCTCGGAAGGGCTACGGGCCGGGATGTGGGTAGGCAGGTCCCGGGGAGACTGAGGCTACTAAGCGTTCTTGCAGGGAGTACGGTGTCCACGCAAGACTACTAGGGTTCCTGAAGCCTACTGCCTTGAAAATAATGCAGAGCGGTGACTACGGCCTCATTGAAACTTCTGCCCGCGTCCTCCTCTGCACTGGAATTCAGGGCCATACCTCCAGGCAAGTGCTCAGGTTGAGTGTTCCGTGAGCGCCACACCATATTAGCATGCTGAATTTCACCTTACGTAGAGTGAGGTCCGGTGAGATGTCCTCGAAGAATAGTAAGCAGAGTGTTTTCTCCTGGCAACTCAGACGAGGGCCTTGGCCAAGTTTCCAGGGCACGGTGGGAGGTAGAAATGTGGTCCTTAGGCTGTTCAAGGGCTTTGGAAATGTAGCTCTCCTGAAGTAACGTGCAATGGTTTGCCCGTTCACCCGGCTTACACAGACGTCCTCCGAGGGACCTATGGGCCTCGACGTTGCTCATCATGCGCACAGGGTTCTGGAGGTACTCGGTGATCTTGGTGGGAAAATGAGGCACACCCGAGGGGCACAGAATCCGGAAAAGGAGACTTCCTTTCACAAAGCAGAACAGCGATTAAGACCTCATGGATACAGCTGCAAGCCACCTTGTGCATGGCTCCTCACGCCCTAACCTCGAGGCACGTGCTCCTGTCCAGTTTCCCTTAGGCTCTAGAGCACGGCACGATGAGTTCCACTACAGCCTTGGAAGCACTCCGTGTAGCTAGAGAATACTCATTTTCTTCCCAGAGCCATGCCTACGGTGGCTAGAGGCCTGTCACCATCACGGAATTTCAGGAGGCTTCAAGGCAGCATAAGGGAACTTTGAAACGGGGAAGGCAGGCTTCGTACCGTCGGGCCCCCATTTCCATAGGCACACGCAGCATACATCCCTGTGGTTTCTTACAAGTCAAAAGAGACACTGAGTACAGAGTGGTTATTTCCGTGCATCGACTTCTCGAAACACGGTGTTCCGCATCCAGCGAACTGCCTCAACCATGAAACTCCCTGGCTAGGCCTCCGGGCCAGTGGCTGTTCAAAAGCCTGCTGTGCTCCACGAAGAAATGGGCTTTAGTTGCACTAGGAACGCAAGCCGACTTTCTCCCAGAGGCAAGGTGACTTCAGGTAGGAGGTCCTAGATTGCATGCGAAGCCGAGTGTTTTTCTCAGTGCAGCTCAGACTAGGGCAATGTGTCCACTTTCCACGGCCTGCAGGAAGTGGCAAGAACGGTGTTCGTGAAGCTGTGGGAGTCTTGGGGAAATCAAGCTCTGCGAAGAAAGAGTGCAGTGTGTTGCTCTACACTTGGCATACGCAGAGTGACTCCGAAGGCCTACGGGCCTGGATATTGCTTAGCAGTAGCAGTGGGGCCTGGGGGTACTCAGTGTTCTTGCAGGGAATACGGAGCTCACGCGAGGCTCCTGTGACTTCAGGGACGAAGTCCTGAAAGAATGCAAAGCCAAGTGTATTTCTCAGTGCAACTCAGACTAGGGCAATGAGACCGACTTCCCCTGCATGGTGGAACTGGCTAGAAAGGTGTTGGTGAAGCTGTGAGCGTGCTCTGGAAATCAAGCTCTCCCAAGAGTGTAATGTGTTGCCCTACACTCGGCATACACAGAGTGCCTCGGAAGGGCTACGGGCTGGGATGTGGGTAGGCAGGTCCCGGGGAGACTGAGGCTACTAAGCGTTCTTGCAGGGAGTACGGTGTCCACGCAAGACTACTAGGGTTCCTGGAGCCTACTGCCTTGAAAATAATGCAGAGCGGTGACTACGGCCTCATTGAAACTTCTGCCCGCGTCCCCCTCTGCACTGGAATTCAGGGCCATACCTCCAGGCAAGTGCTCACGTTGAGTGTTCCCTGAGCGCCACACCACATTAGCACGCTGAATTTCACCTTACGTAGAGTGAGGTCCGGTGAGATGTCCTCGAAG
>NW_021155146.1:1846-2236 GCF_002837175.3 Physeter macrocephalus | reverse complement strand
GAAAGCACAACGAGATATAGACACACACAGTAGAGCACCAGTCGCACATAGGCAATCCTATGTTTGTAGTCACTGGCGCTTCACCAGAGTAATTCACAATGTGAAACACAGAGCCAGTAGCATGGTTGGACGCATCATCAGCATGTCGCATGTCGGGAGAGTGGCAGTGCTTACCAGCGGAACAGCAGCAGTGTCAAGAACTCGTTAAGTTCCTTTGATCCGCCTTGGCCCCACACAGCTCACGACGTCGTATCAACTAGGCGCGGAGTTATACTGACAGTGTTAGCTGTTGCCCGTACCCACTCAGGCTACGCCGCTGGAGCGGCAGAGATAGCAAAACGAGTAACACCACCGGAGAAAGGTTTGATATCGCAACTTACACGCAGTCCT
>NW_021155146.1:0-310 GCF_002837175.3 Physeter macrocephalus | reverse complement strand
AGCAAGGACTTCGCACTTCTGAAGCCCACTTCCCTGTTCATTTCTCAAAACAAGGCAGTAATTTTCCATTGTGCATTTTTGTCTGAATCTTCTCGGTACATGTGCAAAGGTTTCTAGAGTTACCCGTGGGCAGGGTTCCGTGTGTGCCTGCGCACACGGGAGGGGTGTGAATAAACCCATGTCCACACACCCATGTCCACACACCCAGACCTGTTTTTGTACACACGTACACGTATGTCGGTCACCGTACACCTCTAAACTTATGTACGTATCCTTTACGTACCCTGGACGAGCACACGTAATTCACATC
>NW_021155145.1:662-2236 GCF_002837175.3 Physeter macrocephalus | reverse complement strand
AGGATTAATATTCTTACTCTTTGTTATTCTGTGAGCATTTGTCTCTCTCCAAGATTTAAGTTTGTTCCTGTCTTCCTTCTATAATTATCTGAGATATTGATGAGATTTGGATAATGTGCAACTTGTCCCATTTTGAGGTTCTTTTAAGAACATTAAATAAGAAGCATTTTCTCAGCTTCTCATCTCTCTACATCTCCAAGACGAGTATCACCTTTATTGTAACACCCAGAAACTGGAAACAATTCCAATATCAGACATCAGCTTAATAAATAAGCCAATCATGCTATGATCATTCTTTAAAGGCAACCTGTTATTAAATCCAAGGATCTTGACACACACAAAAACATAATAGTATCCACAACTATTTGTGCTGAGTACAATAGGCCTTAACAATAAATTCCACTTTTAAACTGTTGATCCCACTTTTCTAAATTCTAGAAAACAAAAATCAGAAGTAGAAAGGGAAGATCAACGGTTATGTGGGGACGGGATGGAAGATAAGAAGGGACAGGAAGGAGGAAACCCAGAAACTACTGGAAATAATGAGAGGAAGTGATTTGTTCTCTCCTGACAAAGCTGATGCCTACGTCACTATTTATCAGAGTGTTCATTCTGAGTATGTGCGCTTTATTATATGTCAAGAACCTCATTAAAGTTATTACAAATAAAGAAATGCATGACATTGTAGAGAAGGATTGAAGGAAAGAAACTGAAACATAAGAGACTCTTGAAAATACTTCTCATGAACCCTGACCCTCTCCATATATTTTAGGTAAACTCTAGAAGAGAGCCAAGTAATCATGACCTCATTACAGGAGGGGGATCTGCAAACCTCACCCGGCAAGGTCAACTCTGTCCTGTAATAGGTCCAAGGGGGCAGACTGGCCCACAGCCCAGGTGCAGACCCTGGATCTAACGGTCACCCCATTTTTCTCCTTGGACACTCCACAAACCCTCCATTTCTCTGGCTGTAGTTTACACCTGTAATATGAGGGTAATAGTGACAGCTACATCAAGGATGTGTGTGCATATGTAAAATGACGTATGGGTCCTAAGTGTTGACTCTGGAAGAATCACATAATGAAAGTTAAATTTCGCAAATGCTACCAACACCACAAAATCCAAGACTCTCACACGTGCTCTGAGACCCTGCCCTTTCTGAGGACACTCAATGACAAAGCCTCTTATATACTAGAAGGTCATGCAAATAGGGTCCTTCCTCTGCTGATATAAAGCAGCCCCAGGTCTGACCCTGCAGCTCTGGGAGAGGAGCTCCAGCCCGGGATTCCCAGGTGTTCCCATTCGGGGTTCAGGACAGAACACTCACCATGGAGTTTGGGCTGAGCTGGGTTGTCCTTGTGGCGATTTTACAAGGTAATTTATGGAGAGCGAGAGATACTGAGGATGTGAGTGGGGGAATCAGTGGATGTGTGACAGTCTCCTGACCAGGATGTCTTTGTGTTTGCAGGTGTCCAGTGCGAGGCGCAGCTGGTGGAGTCTGGGGGCGGCTTGGTGCAGCCAGGGGGGTCTCTGCGACTCTCCTGTGCAGCCTCTGGATTCACCTTCAGTAGCTA
>NW_021155145.1:0-241 GCF_002837175.3 Physeter macrocephalus | reverse complement strand
AGACAACTCCAAGAACACGCTGTATCTGCAAATGAACAGCCTGAGATCTGATGACACGGCCGTGTATTACTGTGCGAGTGACACAGTGACGGGAAGTCAGTGTGAGCCCAGACACAAACCTCCTTGCAGGGCGACAGGAGGGGGGATGCAGGGGGCACTCAGAACGGACAGCTGTGTGTTTCATCCACAGGAGCAGGTGCAGAGGGTAGTTAAGCGCTGCTTTCCTGTCAGGGTCTGGGGT
>NW_021155144.1:1703-2236 GCF_002837175.3 Physeter macrocephalus | reverse complement strand
TGCACGTATAACTGAACTGGATAACTGCCTGTTGAGACCTACGCAGAGGTACTTGTTGGTTTCATGGCGCGCTAGTCTGCCGCTTGTAATATGACTTTCTCATTTGAGGAGGATAAGGACTAGAGTGTGAATGTATAGGGCTACGTTTGTGTGTATGTCACGGTATGCCTCTATTTTTAACGTGTACACAAATTTATCGTGTGTGCGCACCCGTGTAGAGGAGGGAATATACGTACTTACATGCAGTCGGACCATAAAACCACACAAGGTAGAAAATAAGCACGTCTGTGTGTATACATAGAGAACGAGGCAGGTTCAGGAAGTATCAGAAGGGATACATATATAGTACCTGTTTCTGGTACGCAAGCACTAGCATGTGTCCGTATGTATAGATACAGATGTGTAGACGCACGTACGACAACCTGCACGTAGAGAGAGACAGAGGCAGGAAAGGTCACACTAGGTGTATGTATACTGAGAGGACCCTGCCTATGAATTTAGACAGAAAGGTATATATATATATATATATATAT
>NW_021155144.1:0-186 GCF_002837175.3 Physeter macrocephalus | reverse complement strand
TCGAGATAGCCTATGCAAGTTCTCACCCGGGAGAGACAAATTTCTTCTGCACGCTGTGGTGTGTCTCACTTGCAAGGTCGAGCACCAGTTCCACGTACGCACCGAACGCTCCCACGTATCTTACTGTAAGCAAGTGTATTTATAGACAAGTATGTGCGCCTAGAAATGCAACGTATATAGGTGGCG
>NW_021155142.1:1136-2237 GCF_002837175.3 Physeter macrocephalus | reverse complement strand
AAACCTTTCTATGAAGAGAGTTGGAAAGCGATAATCTTCACCACGACTCTCCCACGCACACAGCTTCTGAAAGCAAGAGAACCGTCAAAATGTCTGTCCACGGACGCTCTCAACTGTGGAAGAAGAACACACAAAGTTTACTCATTCTTCAAAGTAGGTTTTTCCTTCACCTACCAAACTGAATACGTATATGCCTGTACACATATATGAGACGTCAGCATCGGCAGCCATGCCGCTCTTCAAATGAACCTGTGTATACATGCATGACGATGGAGAGAGAAAAAAGCACTTTTTATCCGATAGTTCGTGTCTTGTCGAGTAGTGGAGACAGGAGTAAGCCAGGCCACGGTTGTTCAAGCGTGTGTACCCGTCTTCTAGGTAGCAACTCCAGATTAAGCAGCAGCAGAATATGCGGCACAGTCTAACTACAGAGAGACCTCCTAGCGCGCCGCAAAATCTCTTTATACTTCACCATATGGGGCGCAGTGTGCATATACTCATACATACATGTATACATGTATATATATGTGTATATCTGCACATGTGTAGAGCGAGCCAAGGAGAGAAAGAAAGAGAAAGCGGGACACAGAAAGAGAAAACGTTGCAAAGTAAGAGCTGTCACTTCATTCTACGTACATATGCGGAGCCACTTACGTGCGGACACACACTGACACTAAGCTGAAGAATTCCTCGACGTAAAAATATATACGTATATATATATATATACATATAGATATATATATATATTTATTTATATCGCTCTGCCAGTGAATATAGACACACATAATAACACGAAAATATGTGTGTACACGTGTACGCTAAGGCGACCGTTTCTCTTCTACAACTTCAGAACTACATACATGCGTAGAGCCGTGTACCCGCATGCACCAGAGAAGTCCTTCCACTCTGCATTAGTACCCTCACATCCACATACACATCATAACTGCCTTTTCATAGTCCAACTACGTGTACGTAGTATCGTGAAAGGTAGCGTTCGCGTAAGCCTGCATAGAACGATTCCTTAAGGAATCAAGCGAATGCTCCGTCCTCAGCATTGCGGAACTGACAGCCGACGGAAAAAAAACTGGAGGGGAGCCTCTT
>NW_021155142.1:0-516 GCF_002837175.3 Physeter macrocephalus | reverse complement strand
ACTCTCTTCAACAAGGGAAGAAGAGCAAGACATTGCGTTCTATTGAAAGTTTTCAGACAGTATTCCGTAAGAAGAAATACAATAGAAAAGGAGACCCCAAGCAACGCATTTGAGGATGGAAAAGTGAAAGCATAGAGAAGACTGGTGTGTGTCAGCCCCACCGTAGTCGCGCGAGCACGCAAGCGCTGACTGACACGCTACTGTCGCTGGCCGAAAGAGGATCTCCGCGCCTGTAGCTGTGCAATCAGAAAATCTATTCGTCGCCGTCTATGTATAGATACACAGCTTCTATTGAATCATACAAGTCTATTTACAATTAAAGTCTCCATTAGATGTACTTGTGTCTGCTGTATGCTGGTGAAGGTCTGCGATGTTCCCTGCGGGCTACGCATTTACACTTAGGGTCCAAGTTGTATGTGTGTGAACACGCAAACGTGCCATCTTCAACGTACGTACATATAAATATATGAACATGGCTGTATAGACTGCCTCGATTGCTACAAACTAGTACGTTGT
>NW_021155140.1:2033-2237 GCF_002837175.3 Physeter macrocephalus | reverse complement strand
AACAACTACAACAGCGTCAGCAGCAGCAGCAGAAGCAGGTTCAGCAGACTGTAAAGGAATCTCAGCAGTGTGAATATGTAGATGCTACGATAGTGGGCAACAGTGGGGGGGAATCAGCAGACGAAACATGCAAGAACTTCGGACCGCGTGTCGGGCTTTGGTCTAAAGCGCCCACCGTCGATCCCGAGCTTCTTTCGCCTGTAG
>NW_021155140.1:0-269 GCF_002837175.3 Physeter macrocephalus | reverse complement strand
GCAGCAGCAACAGCAGCAGCAACCGCAGCAGCAACAGCAGCAGCAACCGCAGCAGCAACCGCAGCAGCAACATCCCCAGCACCAGAGATCTCTACGACAACTGCTGTCACGACGGAAGAGCGTTTCGTCGAGCGGCACTGCGGCTGAAGGAACGCTGCAGTGCGAGCCTCCTTCAGAAATACCAGGGCCAGCAAACCAGCTGACAACCACTGCAGCGAGTTCTCGTGAGGGAGGAGCAGACATTTCTGCCGTCCAGGAGGTATCTGGTT
>NW_021155139.1:2056-2237 GCF_002837175.3 Physeter macrocephalus | reverse complement strand
TCCTTCTGTGGCGCGCAGAGTCACGCCTTTCCGCAGGCGCCGCACCCACAGCAAGAGCTCTTCACGTTCCTTTCTCAGACGATCGAGGGGGGGAGAAAGACCAGGAATTGATGGAGGAATCTCTATTTCACTTTCTAGCGTCTGCAACGAATTAAGAGGAGCGAAGCAAAAAATACCAGAT
>NW_021155139.1:0-426 GCF_002837175.3 Physeter macrocephalus | reverse complement strand
TTGCACCCACTGACTTTACTTCACGTCTGTCCCCCACGTGTGTCGTTCCATTAATTTCGGTCTTTCTTCGCTGTTCCGCAACCTGCCTTTCCCATTCTTCTACCGCAGCCTTTGCAGGGGCTGCTCTGAATGTCAATTCCTCCTCTTCCTCATCCTCTGCTGCAGCGTGAAATAGCACTCTTCTGTCCGCTTGTGCAACAGCAGAAGCCGCAGCTGCTTCTTCTTCGCTCTCCAGACGGCGCCACATCCGACGGGCACCGCTGCGGTCAGCTCTTGCTCTGTCTCTTTCTTCCCTCTCCAGTTTTCTTCGGTCTCTCTCGTATGAAGAAAAATCTACCTCTTCTTCCTCTTCCTCCTTTTCCCTCTCCGCTTCTCGCTCTTCGTGTTCCTCTCCTGCCGGAACTGCAAAACTTGCGAGGTCCGTCA
>NW_021155138.1:0-2237 GCF_002837175.3 Physeter macrocephalus | reverse complement strand
ACTGCAAAACTGACCACGCGTAAAATCGATATACCACTTTCTTCCCGTGAGCTTGGATGCAGAGCTCCCCAGCCCGCGTTGTCGACCGTACACGTGTCCAGAGAGGCCCACCAGTTTAGTAAGAGGTGCCTACAAACGATACGGAAGCACGACCTTTTTACTTGAGGTAAGCCCGTCTCGCGCCCTTACCGCAGGACACCCCATAAGCACTTGAACAAAGTCTAATGCTTTTCCCTTGCCGCACGGGTTGCGAAATTCTCCCCGTGTATCCCACTCCTCAAACTCTGCCTCGCAACCGCACAACAAACACAGAAAGACGCGGTACACTTCTGCGGAGGAAATGTTTTGCACATAGAGCCTACAGCGTCCGCCTTTCTCTTTAAGGTGTAAGATGTCGTTGCGTAATCATAGCGCATTTACATGTGTCCAGAAAGGGCCGCTCCAGTTCAGAAACAAAATTTTTATTCTGCCTGCTCTGGGACAGACATTAATGCAGTGAGACTGGTTTGCCATAGCCAGTCACACAAAATTGTAAAGCGGAGTTCCTGTGAGAAGCAATGAAGCATTGCGGGGAAGCAACGACCACCCAGAAGGCAAGAACTGCCAAGTAACAAAGGGCGAGTGTATGCGTGGGAGGCGCCGCGGCAGCAGTCGGTTAGCCGCCCTGACAGGACTGCCGGTCACTACCAGAACAAATCTACCAGATCCTTTGTCTGTGCCTGCGGTAATAAGTGCTCGCGCGTAGCAGAGGCACACGCGTCGGCCTGCGCAGCACTACGAGATCCACAATGGCGCGCTGCTGCCACCCAGTGGCTGTGTGAGAACCCCTCTGTGACGGCGAAGTGGTGACGGTTTCCACCAGTAGCAGAAATCTGATGAAAAGAGGCTACTCCCCCTCACTGGTCTGGATATGTTCCCGGGAAGGTAGTGATAGACAGGCGGAGTTTGCACTGCGCACTTCCACGTGTGCTGACACTTAGACATGACGTGGAGCCAAGAGACAAACTGATGTCACAACACTGGGCCACGCTCTTTCTTCAGCAGGCTCCCGTGCTACACGCAACGCATCCTGCCACCGTTACGCATGCTGCATTATATTCGGCTGACTGTCAAAGCACCGATTAACTACTTGTGCCGCTTCGGATATGGAATCCTTCAAGGTGTTCTTTTCCTAGAAATCTCACCGTATTGTCGCGCAGGAGCCAAAAGGTCACGTTCCTCTGCGTGGCACCACGACAATGAGGCAGAGGAGAAACGCAAACAGCCAAACCTCTAGAGAGTGAGAGAGTGCAGCAGGAACGTAGCCGCGCAGCTTATCCTACAGCCTGTAGTTCGTGCCTCGGATACTGCTCGTATGATCTTCTATCCACTTCCTGCATGCACTTCTATCATAGGGCGCCCAGTATAGGGAAGAGAATCGCACAGAAAGTGGTGAGCGAGCGTGCGACTCTCAGGCAAAACTTGCTGGTGGCTGCGTCCTTCACAGGCGCCAATCACTGGGAATTGCCGCCTCGCACGACAGACTACACACGAAGGAGACGAATAAGGGCGCTGACGCTACACCCCACCCTATACAAGAGAGTGAGCGCTGGGAAGCTTCATGTCTACGATGAATTGAAAGCACCTCGTGAGGTGAAAGTGTGTCAAGACGTTGCGCCCGATGCATGCACAGTGTAAGAGCTACGAAGCCACTGTTCAGCATATGACAGTGGACACATGCATTAAGAGGTACCTAGCAGCCAGGCTAACTAGGTGGCACAAGACTTCGGGACATCAGCACTGTCCTACACTCCTATCTTCATTCGTCAAGTTTTCTCGTGATCTCGTCGTCATGTAGCGCCGAATCGGACGGTCGCTGTGCTTCCTGCAGCAGCAGGGCAGTCAAGTAGAAACCACGTCATGCAGCATACCTGTATACTGCAGTGGCATTTACCAGCCATAAGGTGTAACGATCTTGGGGACTTTGGCACTTCGATTAAGTGCACCGGAAGTGCCTTCGTATCGGCACCCCTTGTACACACAGGGATTTTAATATCTACAAATGTTTCGGTTTATTGTATGTATACGTGCGCAACTGTGTAGACGTACGTGTACGAGCTGCTCTACAAAACTGAGTGTCTTCTGCGAGCATGTCTCGTTTACCGAAGCTACAAGCAGCGAGCGTCGTTTGTACGCTGCTGTCGAACTCCGTCATCTCGCCGAACGAAGCTTTTGTCCACATATCCAAGAACCATCCA
>NW_021155136.1:1233-2237 GCF_002837175.3 Physeter macrocephalus | reverse complement strand
CTGCGTTCACCACTAAGCAACTAACAGTCGAGAAGCTAGTCAGAAAGGTAGGTATTTATACTATATTCGGAGGCACGTGTGACACCAAACGCTACAAAACTAGCATGACAACGTAATTACACACCATCCTGTTCGGTAGCCTTAATGAGCTAAATCTATCCCAAGTATTTTCCGTATACAGTCAACAAACGTGCATAAACGGACGTCTTCCGTGACACGGCAAGGATATCTTACCAACAGAGGAAGTTGTGCACAACACCAAGTTGGCTGTGCATTGAGTGTGGGCATTTTTGGTATGAGCTTTCAAGGGAGGAATGATTAGTATTTCGCATAGCTGACGATTGTGGGACTCCCATGTTAGCCGGTTGGTTTTGAGCAGTGCACAGATGCTTCGACATGCGAGCCCCCTGTACGTTCCGCAAACCCGGTGTTGAGTGTATACATGTTTGAACATGAGCACACGCAGGTGGGAAATGAACCCAGCGAAGAGCTCCCTGAGGTGAATTTGGTCGAAGTCTTTACTTCGGAGATGCAAGTCATAATGCACTGGCAGATACATCGGTGCAGGCCACGACACCTCGTACACGTTCGTCTGTCATGTGACGCGCTCAGTGGCGCGTGCTGCCCTATCCAAACAGTGATACGGTAGAAAGGGTCCGTAAATCCCAATAAAGATCTACTTCTGCGCGGGCCTGAGGAGGGTTGCGCTCCATTTCGAACACCGTCAGAAATGTGCTGCACATTACCCATGAAATGCTGGAGGCCGTCTGTGGCAGCATTACCAGGTCGCTTGTGTTGCGCCTGATAGGGCCAGCAGGGGGGTGTCGACGGACAGGGATAGCTGTTTTTTCCTCTCAGATGTGCACTCCGTTGAGTCAGTTTGATTCATTATGGTTTGTCTGGTGCCGCTCTAACACGACGCGTAGACGTAAGTAAACGTGCCGGCCTGCCAGCCGCTGCAGAGGAAGGGATAAGAAAAGGAGTGACGGTCCTCCCCGCGGGGA
>NW_021155136.1:0-407 GCF_002837175.3 Physeter macrocephalus | reverse complement strand
CTTCGCGACACGCCGTCTGGCCGAAACGCTGCCGCACAATCCAAGTGAATGGGGGCTGGTTCTGTCATTAACTTGCAGCAGATCTAAAGGATTAAATTTTCTGCGAATCAGTGACACAGCTAATGTTGCCAGCAGGATAGCAAACGGTCTAACCCCACAATGTGCTCTTCTTTCCCGTGCGCTGCTGGCGGCTGAATTGGAATATGTAAGCGGATGTATGTCCACTACGTTTTTATGCTAGGCAGATATTAATCTGCCGCGGATTTTGGAGCTTCCTGGTGCCCGACGTGAGCCATGCATGGTCATTACATCTGCATAGGTAGATACAGTCAGCACAGCTGTCTCGTTTATTTGGCCGATACTGGCGTTGGTGTTGATGCATGAGGTCAGGGGCTGTTCCAGAGTAC
>NW_021155135.1:1990-2237 GCF_002837175.3 Physeter macrocephalus | reverse complement strand
ACACCTGCTCTGGTGAGAGCACTACTGGGGCCACGAATAAAGGATTGCGGACAACAAGCATATCCATTCCGCGCAGTTTGTAGTCTGCAAGGAAGTGGATTACAAAAGGGATGTGAACTTCAAACGGCTGCAACCGCTGGGCAGTCACGCTGCCCTGGAGCAGCATACCAGCAAGTCGTTTGGTCTGAAAGCCTGGCATCAGCGTGAAGATCTGGGCAAATAAACGAGGAACGTGGTCATAACCATA
>NW_021155135.1:0-252 GCF_002837175.3 Physeter macrocephalus | reverse complement strand
GCACCCGCTGCTGTACGTGATGCGGTGAGTGTTGACCCCGCTGCTGCTGTTGACATCACCTCCGGCGCTGTACCTCGGCCTGAAGCTGCTGATAACGCTGCTGCTGATGCTGCCGCTGGCGCTGGTGTTGCTGCAGTGGCTAAGTGCTGTCCCAAAATTACTCTTCTTGTGGAAATGCAACGCGCACGTCAGCAAACTACCCGGGAACAGGCTTAGCTGGGGCACAAAGGATGCTTGATTCCCTCTCGAGAC
>NW_021155134.1:1250-2237 GCF_002837175.3 Physeter macrocephalus | reverse complement strand
AATATACGTCGCTGGGCGGTACAATAAGGTCTACAGACACAGAGACACACAGCCCACATCTGCTCACACATGTTGTAGACTTGGGTGGAGAGAGAAAGAGACACCCACACCCACAGAAACATGCCCCTCACAGATATATACGCGTATACGTCAGTTCAAACTCTCACGAGGAGAGGAAGTGTTTCTATCGCGTGAACAAACTGAGAGAGGAAGCATAGACAGCAGACGCGTGCACAAGCATTGTCCAGTAGTGGCGGACGACTCGTTGTGGCAGCGGCTTGCTCAGTGGGGGAGCCACAGGGAGCAGCAGGTGAGGCGGCAGCAGCAGCGACACCTGCGCCTCTGTCGGAGGCAGGGCCTCCCTCCTCGTATACAAAGCGTCTCAGGCTTTGCCCGCGCGTCGCTGCATGCAGGACGGTGAGGAGGGCTGTGTTAGCAGCAGACTTTCTTGGTGCAACAAGGCGCGCGCATGCAGGCTGGCTGGCACATAGACTGCAGAAGAAGCAGCTGTATGGAGCGAGCCCCAGTAATCTCTCTACGCAGAGAACTTCTTGCAGCAGGTTCGCACAAAAATATGCTCCCACGCCTCTATATACAGCGAGCTGTTATCAGGGCGTGCGTATGTGTATGTGGGCGTGTATGCGTGAGGAGAGTCGGGAGGGTGTCTCGCAACATTTTTTCATCGACTCAAGTGTTGCTGCTGCTGCAGCCCACTCCTCCCATCTTCGGTGTGGGTGCTTACCCGCCGAAGCAGCCGCTCAGAGATGGGACTGGTGCTGCTGCTGCGTCTCGAGGATGGCGCTGACAAAGCTGCTGTGGCTGCGGCTGCAGTGGGATGGTGGCTGCTGCTTTGATTGGAGCAGCTTCCTGTGGCATCTGCGTGCAGCGCTGACGTCGGCCACCGAGCTGCATTTTCTTCATTTTTATCAGCTGGCGTTCTTGCTGGCGACGCCCCCTCTGCTTCTGCTGCCGGTGCTCCTTCTGCAG
>NW_021155134.1:0-159 GCF_002837175.3 Physeter macrocephalus | reverse complement strand
CTGCAAGGGTCCCCTGCAGACGTGAAACACACATGCAGAGGCGACAATACCAACGTTAGGCGCATGCGTCGACCTCCTCACCAGCAGCAGAACCAGGTGTCACTACACACAACACACACAGACATTCTCAGCGGCACATGGGACCTCCTCAGATTATGC
>NW_021155133.1:0-2237 GCF_002837175.3 Physeter macrocephalus | reverse complement strand
GCTCAGGAAATTCTTCGGGGAGCTGCCTTCTTAGGGGCGCATGCAGATCGTCATAGTGTACCGCAGCAAATATCTGAAGAGAAGCGCCGCAAAGAACAGCTGCGCTGCTGCTGCAGCTCTGCTTCTGCATCTTCTGAGGCGCCGTGGGATAAGCAGACAGAGATTTATACGCTTTACTCGCTGGTGCAACGGCTGCGAGTGGTAAAGCGCTAATGGGCTTTTGCTGCTATTTATCTGCTGCTGCCGTGTCTACTTCTGCGAGGACGAGACACTTCTGTTGCAGCAGCTGTTGTGATTGCAGCTATTGCTGCTGCTCGTTATAACTTACTATCACCTATATGGCATTGCTTGCTGTTGTAGCGTCATCCTCGCCCTACCTGTGGGAGGGCGTACGCGTATACGTGCGATATACCACGTATGTATGTATATACATATATATATATATATATTTTGCATCAATAATAATACTTATTTTGTACTACGAGGTACTGCGTAGATACACGCGAAATTTCGTCGTGGCTGTCTCTTCTTCTTGGGTTTTAGTTTTCCCCATTGAAGGACAGTTTCTTAGGCGGAAAAATCTCAGTGGAGTAAAAATGTTTACTGTACGTGAAGGGCTAAGTCATTCATCTGCAATTACATGCAGCAGCAGCAGCAGTACACACACGCACACATACTGGCTAGCTATCTACTGCCGCAGTTGATATATGTATAAATGTCTGTATCGGTAGAATGTACGTACAGAGGTAGTACGCCTATATATTTGCATGTGCTCATATAAAGACGTGTAAACGTATCTGTACGTATGCGTAGAAGCATAAAAATACGTGCACACACGCTTTTGCAAAATTACACATACACGTGCAGATATATTTTGAAGACCTGTGCACACACGCAGAGACTCTCAGAGGGGGGCAGCATGGCCGATGCAGGCACGTACACAAAGGTGTTTATACACACCTACACACGTAGCCGAAGTGTTATCAGCTTACTTGCCACAAATCAGGTTCATCAGCTTACTTACCACATATCAGTGGTATTAGCTTACTTACAACATATCAGTGTTATCAGCTTCCTTATCACACATCAGCGTTATCCGCTTACTTACAACATATCAGTGTTACCAGCTTACTTACCACGTATCAGTGTTATTCAGAAAACTTGATGACAGGCGACAGCTGCAAAGCCGCAGCAGCGGTGCATACAATGGGGAACAATCGTTGACTCGCGAGGACGTCAAACGACATTCCGGGTGAGTTCACCCCATTGCAGTGGGGGCGAATGTCTCTTTTTTGTATACATTTATACAGACACCAACGTATAAAAACATGTGGGTGGAGGCGCATATCTACATACATTTACGCAGACACCTACGAATAAAAACATGTGGGTGGAGGTGCATATCTGTTTGTATACATTTACACAGACACCAACGTATAAAGACATGTATACGTGCAGACGCCGAGGTGTGACCACACAGGAGTCCGCTGATACCGTAGTCTGTCACATCGGGTGCTTTTTCTTAGGACAACCCTACAGAGGTTGGCATAATGTCTTATTGCCGCTAAAACATTCAGTGAATGGCGCCGTGTAGGGCAAGCTCTGACAGCTTGTTTGTAAAGACGTACGTATACACATATAGGTTTACAGGTATGTGTGTATTCATACATACCGATTTTCTAATTCAGTGAAAGACGTATGTATACACATATAGGTTTACAGGTATGTGTGTATTCATACATACCGATTTTCTAATTCAGTGAAGGAATCGACTCACAGGGACACCGGGATCGTGTGAGGCTTTGCCAGGCTACGCTGGCGAGGAATGTGTAAGCACAGAGAGGTGCACGTGTACAAGTGTTAACGACGTCTTGACATGGGAGGAACAGTAGTAGAAGGACGCAACGCATGCGTATATGCGTGTTTGTAAGGAAAGGAATTAAAGTGTGCGTGCAGGGGAAGCATATATGCGGGGGCTCCGTGTCTACGGGAGTGAGGTCTCCTGTAAACACTCTAAAGAAGCAGGTAACATACGCGTCTGATACTTGAAGGAGCTTACGAAGGGTTTTCAGTCTACATTGACATATGGAAAAAAGCATATTCACGCGCTCCATTTGGAAGTAACCAAGCTCGACTCATTTGCGCTGAAAAAATTTCCACCCAGTGCAGACCTGTATTATTTCTCCTCTTTTCTGCCTAATCCCATGTACACGTGCAGAGAAATTCGAGTATGTGGT
>NW_021155130.1:1709-2237 GCF_002837175.3 Physeter macrocephalus | reverse complement strand
TATATTCACGCGATGTCAAGTCTAGGCAGTATCTCCGCAAGCACACATCATATGATGACCGTAGGATTCGAGGTAGATACGCACATGCATATTTCTCTGTTGCCTTCTGCATTATAAAAATATTCTGGAAATGTCTTTGCAACCGAGAGGAGGGAGAAGAGAAAAACACAAGTGCCACAGCAGCACATCTACGCAGAGCAGCAGGCATCTGCAACAGCAGGAGGAGCTCTCCACAGCAGCAAGCCCTGCACAGCACATACACATATCTACGTAGAACAGCAAGCGTCTGCAGCAGCAGGAGGAGCTCTCCACAGCAGCAAGCCCAGCTCTTCTTAGCAAAATAGGCGTGGCCTGCCCCTCGAAGGCTGGTGGTGGCCTCGCATGCAATGACACATGTAAGGGGCAGTTTTGCTGAGAAGTTTTGCTTCCGCCACATCAAATGACGCCGCGTGTGCACGTGTATATGCCCCACAGACGCACAGAGGAAAGTAATCTTTGCCGCGCCCTTGCTGCATCTATCTATATATA
>NW_021155130.1:0-620 GCF_002837175.3 Physeter macrocephalus | reverse complement strand
ACACACACACAGATACACAGAGACACGACAGCATAGCTCCAGGTTTCTCTCTCTCTTTCTCTCTTTCTTTCTCTCTTTCTTTCTCTCTTTCTTTCTCTCTTCCTTTCTCTTTCTTTCTCTTTCTAGAGGTATGTATGTGTATGTTAGATGTTTACTCGTGCACACACAAACACACACACACATACACATACATACACATACATACACGCACACACATACACACAGACACGAAGCACAACTCCAGGTTTATCTCTATCTCTTTCTCTTTCTCTTTCTTTCCCTCTCTCTCTCTCTGTGTCTATGGAGGTATGTATGTGTATGTTAACTGTTCATTCGTGCACACACACACACACATACATATACATACAGAGACAGAGACAGAGAGAGACAGAGAGAGAAGATTCGGCTAACTACTTACAGAGACAGAGACAGAGAGAGACAGAGAGAGAAGATTCGGCTAACTACTTACAGAGACAGAGACAGAGAGAGACAGAGAGAGAAGATTCGGCTAACTACTTACAGAGACAGAGACAGAGAGAGACAGAGAGAGAAGATTCGGCTAACTACTTACAGAGACAGAGACAGAGAGAGACAGAGAGAGAAGATTCGGCTAACTACTT
>NW_021155129.1:1211-2237 GCF_002837175.3 Physeter macrocephalus | reverse complement strand
TAATTGGCGTCGCCTTCAGGGAGTGCCGTTTTCTGTTGAAATTGCCAATAGAGAACGCTCCGTCTATTAGAGCGTGCTTATTTTGGATGTGCACAGACGCTGAGTTAAACGAGCGCGTGGGGACTGTATTCACCTCCGCATGCGAGCATTGAAAGTGGTCTCAAAGCCCAGCTATACGGTTTGCATTTTTCCGGGGTCGCGAAGATGTTTGGCACCAGCAGAGGGCTGATGGCATAGTATTCTCAAGTGGGAACCCTTTCATGTTTGATTGCGAATGCCGGTACGGATGCAGATGGGCCGATGCCTGCAAGTGGCATGCGAGCGGACGGCTAAGTTAAGCGGACTCCTTCCGCTGCTGGAACAAGTTTGTCCTGCGAAGCTGGACAGCTGCAGATGTTGCGTCTGGAAATGCCTTTAATTGCGCACACTCACTCCTATGGTCACAAGCAGCAAGCTTGTGCGATTTCACGATACCTAAGGCTGATGTCTCTCCAGGCGACTACGATTAGAGCAGGGCCGCACCCCTAATGTGTGTCGTATACACCTATTGCGTGAAGGATTTAGAATTTGAGCACAACTAGTGCACAGAGACAGGGAGATACAGTGTCCTGTACCATCATAACCTTGCGGGGTCCGAACACGCACACAGAATACAAATTTTTCTTTGTTACACCTCGGCCGGTCACGAGACCGGCAACTGGTTGCGAATGTCCGGAACAAGACAGATGCGTCACGCAGAATTTTTTAACATGTATGTGCACATATATGTAAAGGCTTGTGTCTCACAAACTGGGACCCACCTAATGATACAGTCTTATGACTTAAACGCAGCGGTGCTCAGTTGTTGAAATACACTCTTACACCACCTTGAGACGGCGCGACAATGCGACGTTCGCACGACTGTGAATGAGGTCCTGTGGTGTGATCCATGCGCTGAACACACGTAAGAAAATGTTTACTCAAAACCTTATCAATCATTTTGCATACCTATCGGTATGTGGTGACTCTGGGAACAGAAGTAGGGTG
>NW_021155129.1:0-373 GCF_002837175.3 Physeter macrocephalus | reverse complement strand
TTGTGTGCAGGTCAACGAGTTGTGGGTGTGGAGAACGTGAGCACGATAAGATCTCACCTCCTTCGGTGTGCAGTACTATAGGAATGTTTTCCAGTCAATATATACTGAAGCGCATCCAAACTGCATTTTGCTTGAGCCAGGATCAAAATCAAGTAATGTACGACGCAGGGTCAAGCGATGAGGGTACGATTCTATTCCCCCCTCAACTACAGACGAGATTCTTTAACTAATCCTGTTCAATGTTTTGGATGCATTACCTTCGAGCTTTCCCAACTGCGTGAACACGCACGAAGCTGAGTCCGAGGGCAGTCTTGGGTACAAGCACGGGGTACTGCAGATGCGTACCCTTTGGGTAGAAGAAAGAAAAAGCTAG
>NW_021155126.1:2034-2237 GCF_002837175.3 Physeter macrocephalus | reverse complement strand
TCTTTACATGCCTCGACGATGAGTGAAATCTTCGCTTGCAGTTTAAGTCTGGTGCATGGGAAGCAACAATTCATGCATGTGTGCCAGATATGCATGACTCCACTTCGACCAGAGTTTTCGTGGGTACAACATACGTATATGCGTGTGCATTCAGTGGTTCCACGACGAAAAGTCTCTACGTTGCTCTACGGCGAATTCGTGTG
>NW_021155126.1:0-186 GCF_002837175.3 Physeter macrocephalus | reverse complement strand
CGAGTACCCAACTACAGCGTACGTACAAGGCCGAATATATGTGTAGGTATGTACTATTATAACGTACAGTTCACCCCTACGTAGGCTTATCCAAGAAAAAGTATCCGATAAGCGTATGCGGCACACCACGTCCGTGGATGTGCGTAGCACAAAGCCGCTGCTGGACACGTCCGCATATACGTGTGT
>NW_021155125.1:2019-2237 GCF_002837175.3 Physeter macrocephalus | reverse complement strand
TGCGGTGTCTGTACACGCGAGTTCTTCCCACGTGTACACCCCACGTAGATGCTGCGGTATGCAGGGGCGAGTGCTGTGGAAGAACGGCGTCCTCTTCTCGTTGTTGCGTTGTCTTCTCCCCTACGGTTCCGTGTTTGTGTGTATGTGTGTGTGTGTGTCCACTTATATTTCAGTTTCTTGCAGGCAACTGCAGTGGCAGTCCTCGTGGCTTTCCAGTC
>NW_021155125.1:0-220 GCF_002837175.3 Physeter macrocephalus | reverse complement strand
TAGCAGTACAGTAGTCGTAATAGTAGGGGTCGGCGGAGGCATACTAGAGTAAGTAGGATCAGTGCGGTAGGTGGAGGAGGAGTACAGGAAATACTACTGACAGCAGTGTTATAGCAGCATAATAATAGTAGCCATTGTATTTCACTAACCCCCATTACAAATTGTTGCAATAGTAGCAGTAGAGAGTACTATAATTTGAAGACGTGGTGGTTGTCGCCAT
>NW_021155123.1:1735-2238 GCF_002837175.3 Physeter macrocephalus | reverse complement strand
CCTCTCGTCCGCCTTCACTCATGACGCATCCCTCACAAACTTGAGGATCCACATGAAGGAAAACTGCATAGGGGAAGTAGTGCTAGAGGCGTTTCAATCATATCACTCCACGGAATCATATTCTGAAAAAAACCGAGTACACCGGCTAGCCGCGGAAAGCGCTAGCACCATTGACTCCGTTAGATAACCACAACGCGTGAGCGTTGTGCCACATCAGAATATACGAAAGCCCATGAAAACATACCGGCTTCAGGAGTTGCTGCGCTTGTGTAAACCTGTCTCAGTTGTGTCTGATTGTTGTAGCATCAAGGACCTGAGCGATATTGTTAAAGCGAGCGTCTGCCAGGTAGACACAGTGGGGAACGCCGGCCATTGTTAACGCACATCATGGGGTGAGAAATTTGTAGTGTCCGTCAGCCATATCGCGCGCTGGTGCATGTGCATATGCGTATATATACACAAACGAGTATATCCCTTTCTAGAGGATATATTCACATATTCTT
>NW_021155123.1:0-1267 GCF_002837175.3 Physeter macrocephalus | reverse complement strand
CGATATGCAATTCTCCCTTACCGCAGAAAATTTACTCTGCAGGAGCAATATACCGCTAATCGATGTTACGCACATACAAAAGAAATTCTTTTTAATTTTGTTCGTGTGAAATTGTAAGTCTTCGCGTTGTCGAGTACCAGCGTCCCTGTACTTTCGCTTCTTCGAATTCGACCGCCTGTGTCTACTCCCTATGCTAGATTGTGCAAAAGTCCATCCTTATGGGAGTAGTAAGTGCCCCCTGCGCTACAATTAAACAGACGTCTATGAAATCGACTCATACGGAAGTAACGTTCCATTCCACAGGCAACTTGGTCGCGTTCCCCAGTTTGTTACGTTAAAAAATATGGAGGTCGACCTTCCCTGTATGCTACGGTAAAAAATACGTATGTGTAGCCTTCACTAATAAACGGGACCTGTCAGGGTTTCCCGCCGGTCCACACATACCGGTGCTTTGTGTACGCGTTTCTTATTTTAACAAAGGAACAAGTAGTTCTGTGTGTTCTCAACGCTGCTCGGATGCACGGCCGGCGCACAGTTATAAACGCGTGAGTTAGTGTGTACGCCAGTGATAAGGGTGCTTCGCTGCATATTTCTCGCCTGCGCTTGTGCGTGGTCGTGTACACATTTACGCAGGAGAAGAGCAACAGTTTGTGCTTCGCTTTTGTAAGTGAATGCGTCTGTTCATTGAAACATTTGCAGAGGGATCCTGACAAGCTATTTTCTGCCGCGCATTTCTTGCGTGTCGCGTGTTATGCCACTCTGACTAGTCGCCCACAATCACGTTCTCCGACATTCCCACAAAAATGCGCACGTCTAAAGAGATACTCGGGCATACATGGAAAACCGCTCCCTGCCGTGCGTTATTTGCTTTTGAGGATGTGTGCCCTGCAGATCAAACGTTCGTGACCATAGTTTTTTACATTCGATTGAGTGTGTAGTTGCTGAGGGACACATAGATATTAATGTTTACTACTTACACATAGAGTAGAGGGGCAGGTACATCCATGTTTTTGCGGACAGTTATTCGTGTCCGACTCCGCTTGGATCTGTACAACCACGTACTTTCAATATCGATAGTAAACTCTTGTGTTTGCATGTTTTGATTGAAAGGTAGAAACAGTTATATCGAGTCACCATGCGTGCACTCCTTTGCCTCCCTCTGCAAATCTATTAAACATGTACATACAGCTGTACACACGTGTAAGTCACGCTGGCGTGGTCAGCGCAGACGGCCACGCAGGTGCCATATGCCGTAGATCCAGCTCTT
>NW_021155122.1:1861-2238 GCF_002837175.3 Physeter macrocephalus | reverse complement strand
GTAAAAAAGACCATCCCTGCATATATATACGTAAATATACCGCAAGAGGAAGAGCGGTAGAGGTAAGAACCGGGAGAGCAGCAATGCTTGGCTTCTTGGAATGCAGGCACCCCGCAAAAGTACAGGAGTTACTACTGTGCACGAGCGATGATGCCGCATAGAGCGATCCCCCACTTGGAGTGACAACACTAGCAAGAACAAACCAGTATAGAGACCTGCAAATGACAGAAATGCGTACGGACCGAGTTCAGGGCGTGCACCAGTGTATTTTACTTTAGGAACTTGTTTATCGTTTTTTGCATAACTTAGCTGCCCACATAGGTTTCCTACTCCCAATATATACCTGCGTACCTCTCTTTGTTTTCTCTTTCCCTCTT
>NW_021155122.1:0-216 GCF_002837175.3 Physeter macrocephalus | reverse complement strand
CAATCGTGGCACCTGCGTGGTGTTCTACACAGAAAACTGTACAGATATGTTTGTTCCTCCCTCTCCCATCGGCCCAGAGATATTCGTTAATACTAATACATAGATACGTGTATTCACCTCTACGTTTTTTAAGTGTCGTACACGTATGTGTATGACGTGGTCCACTAGACACCGGTTTCAACACGCAGATGGGAGTGAAATCGGACGACGAACTCT
>NW_021155119.1:1765-2238 GCF_002837175.3 Physeter macrocephalus | reverse complement strand
AGTGTTCCGCACTTCCAGTCATTTGATCGATTCTGTCACTGCAAAATCTACTTTCGTTTTTTCAGAGAGTTGCCTGCGAAGAGCGACATAAGCTTTCAATGGAGCTCGCCAGCAGGAAAACCAAGATTCTGAATCTGGAGAGCAAATATGCGGTACTCATTCAGGTCCGTCTAAAAGGATCGTGCGCATGCGTAATATCCAATATTTACGCCAAGCAGAATTATTTTCTGTAGCCGAGGGTGAAGGCCAGGGACTACCTGGCGCATCACTTGAGCGGGAGGGCGCGGCATCGACACTTCGTGAAGGAAGAAGGCGCATTCTCCAGCTAGTTTCACAAAATTTTTTGTTTCGTACAAAATGTAACGAGAGTGAAATATTTTGCTTTCAATTTCACTGTTGCCTACCCCGCCCCAGGTGCTGTGCAGTATGTTACTCCTATTTAACTCACTGTAGAGCTGTGTATTCCATTCGTA
>NW_021155119.1:0-229 GCF_002837175.3 Physeter macrocephalus | reverse complement strand
GACAGGAGCGGCCGGATCAGGTTGGTGTACACAGGCGTACTCCGGCTTCTGCGCATGCAACAGATACACACGTCACAGCGCTACAGGGCTGGAGCAGCAGCAGTAATGGCGCAATCTTTCCACGTTAAAGGCCGACGCAAAATGCAACACATCTGAGGCACCGCTGACCGTGAGACATCAAAGCGCGCCTTTACAGTTGAGGCATAAGCGCCTATCTGCGCACGTTAGC
>NW_021155118.1:0-2238 GCF_002837175.3 Physeter macrocephalus | reverse complement strand
GTGTGTGTGTGTGTGTGTGTGTGTGTGTGTGTGTGTGTGTGAATGTATATGCTGGCTTCTTCCCTACCTCTGTGGAGCAGTTTACTGTGTGACTGTCTCCTGGGCTAGTCCTCAGTAAGACCCTGAATAAAACTTAAACTCACAACTTTCTTGTTGTGTGTTTTTCTTTAAGTCTATACAATTTGAGTACATCTAAATTAACTATTGATTAGTTTTAAAAGTTCAAATACCTTTTGTTTTCTTAATGCTATAATATTATACCTCATCTGAGTATTTTATATAACTACCTCCAATTCTTTTTGTACTTATTGCAAATATGATCATTCTAGACAGTGTTCAAAGGGATGAAAATGGGCCTAAAATGTACATTTTATTCATGCTTTAATACTATCTAATTTATTTACATCATCAAAAGTAATGTTGGTAAAAACTAGCCAACATTTGTTTTGATAACATAGAGAGTATTTTTCTATGTTGGCTTTTACGTCAGTTCAAAAGTTGAAATTATAAAGGGTTATAACCTCCTGATAAATGATAAATTGTTACATTAAATTCTATATTTTGAAAAGAACTAAAAACCAGAAAGGCAAATTCTATGTTTTTTTACATTTTCTACCCTCTAATAACATATTCATCAGAAGTAAGTCTTTTATCAATGATTAGGAAGATCATTTATCTTCTACCATATACTTGTATTATACTTAATAGAAGCATAATTTCAGCTATAATTCATTATATATGCATTGTCAGCCCAATATCTTTTACCACTAGAAACTTCATTTTGAAATTGAAAATTATAAATTGCCCCAAAATAGGAATGCTAATAAAGTACAAAATTTAAATTGCTTCCTTGAAAACTCTATAGCTTCTGTTAAGTTACTTTGACTTAACGCTTCAGAAATTTAGAAGCAATGGATAGTAGGATATCATGCACAATAATGGAACTCATACTTCAACATCTCACCCTTTCACAGACTATAAAATCTAGGCATTTTTTTCTTTCAAAGACATATATTAAGAGGATTCTTAAAAAGTTAAATAATAATTCATTTATTTTACATAAAGTTTTAAATATTATTAAAGATAGACGTAATAAGCAAAATCCATATATATGTATATATATACATATATATGGATTTTGCTTATTACGTCTATCTTTAATAATATTTAAAACTTTATGTAAAATAAATGAATTATTATTTAACTTTTTAAGAATCCTCTTAATATATGTCTTTGAAAGAAAAAAATGCCTAGATTTTATAGTCTGTGAAAGGGTGAGATGTTGAAGTATGAGTTCCATTATTGTGCATGATATCCTACTATCCATTGCTTCTAAATTTCTGAAGCGTTAAGTCAAAGTAACTTAACAGAAGCTATAGAGTTTTCAAGGAAGCAATTTAAATTTTGTACTTTATTAGCATTCCTATTTTGGGGCAATTTATAATTTTCAATTTCAAAATGAAGTTTCTAGTGGTAAAAGATATTGGGCTGACAATGCATATATAATGAATTATAGCTGAAATTATGCTTCTATTAAGTATAATACAAGTATATGGTAGAAGATAAATGATCTTCCTAATCATTGATAAAAGACTTACTTCTGATGAATATGTTATTAGAGGGTAGAAAATGTAAAAAAACATAGAATTTGCCTTTCTGGTTTTTAGTTCTTTTCAAAATATAGAATTTAATGTAACAATTTATCATTTATCAGGAGGTTATAACCCTTTATAATTTCAACTTTTGAACTGACGTAAAAGCCAACATAGAAAAATACTCTCTATGTTATCAAAACAAATGTTGGCTAGTTTTTACCAACATTACTTTTGATGATGTAAATAAATTAGATAGTATTAAAGCATGAATAAAATGTACATTTTAGGCCCATTTTCATCCCTTTGAACACTGTCTAGAATGATCATATTTGCAATAAGTACAAAAAGAATTGGAGGTAGTTATATAAAATACTCAGATGAGGTATAATATTATAGCATTAAGAAAACAAAAGGTATTTGAACTTTTAAAACTAATCAATAGTTAATTTAGATGTACTCAAATTGTATAGACTTAAAGAAAAACACACAACAAGAAAGTTGTGAGTTTAAGTTTTATTCAGGGTCTTACTGAGGACTAGCCCAGGAGACAGTCACACAGTAAACTGCTCCACAGAGGTAGGGAAGAAGCCAGCATATACATTCACACACACACACACACACACACACACACACACACACACAC
>NW_021155117.1:330-2238 GCF_002837175.3 Physeter macrocephalus | reverse complement strand
AAGAAAGACAGGGAACTCAAAGGAGCTGTGGGCACCACACCTGTTTCTCCTTATCCCAAATGTTATCAGAAATTTGCTTCAGATCCCATCACTGCCACCAATATATTTATCTTTTTCTTTTTAAAAAGATAAGCATTGAATCATAAAATCATCCTGTTAGCGGTAGGAATCATAAGAGTGGATTTCAGAAAAGTGCACATACATATTTTTATACACAACATTTCTGGAGGGATACATATTAAACTGTTAGTGACCACCTCTGAATGCCACCAATGTATTTAAAAACAACATTTAACTGAGTAAATTTCAAGATTTACTTTGAATTTTGAATAAACTGGCTTTATTAAACGATTCATGAATCAGGCAGCATCTCATCTGATAGAAAGGGAGATACTCCAACGGGTTACACAACATGGAAGGCTTTTTTTTTTTTTTTGGCCACGCCACATGGCATGTGGAAATCTTAGTTCCCCGACCAGGGTTCGAACCCACGCCCCGTGCATTGGAAGCGCGGAGTCTTAGCCGCTGGACCACCAGGGAAGTCCCAGAAGGCTTTTATAGTAAGGAGGGTGGGACAAGGGAAGAAAGTCATCATCAAGGGAAACGATGAAAGTTCACTGGAGGAAAGTAAAACTTCAGGTGACAATGGCGTCTCATTGGCTAAACTGTGGAATTTTCTATTAGCTATTTCTATTTTCTATTTCTTGTTGCCGGCCAGGAAGGAAGTCTTCCCTCCTCCAGCTGGGGTAGTAAAGTGGTTGCACTTCCTGTTTGGGGTCAGTAAATGACCTCTTCCTGTTGGGGTAATTGATGATGAGTGACACGGCATGAGAGCTCCCTCTACGGGCCTTCCAGACCCCAATTCTAGGTGAGGTTTCCTTTTGTTAACATTCACAGCATGTTTTATTGGCAGGAGGATTCACAATGAGGGAGAAAAGGCCACAAGACTCACCATAAAGAAGGCTCAGAAATTCTTGGGTGGGCCCAAGGGAGGCACAAGGTGGCTGTGGGGTCAGCTGGTGGCTACAGTGATCACATGGTTCCCTTTGATGGGTTTGCAGCTCCATGTGGAAGAGTGAATGAAAGGGTCAGTTCATCCTGTCAGAGAAACATGAAACTGAGATCAGCTTCCCACTGCTAGAAGTATCTTGAGCCTTCAGAAAAGAACAGAGAACATGTGTAAACGCTTTGGGAACATCAGAGCCACATCTCCCCAGAGTGGGGCTCCCCAGGCTCTCCAGGTCTTAGTCCCCAACTCTCCCTCAGGGACAAAGCCTCCCCACCTCTGTCCTTGTCAGCTCACTGATCCCTAGAGGTCCTGCCTATCCCTGAGGACTTAGGTTTCCATGGAGACAGGTTGGTTGAGACCTACTGATTCAGTTGACCAGCCTGATACGCAACAGTTCCCACCACCCTGGGGCAGGTGGGCTCAGGGACACATGGCTCTGGACCCCATGTGGAGGGTGTCCTTGCACGTCAGCTGTGCCACAGAAGAGCCAGTAACGCCTGTAGCTGTCCAACTGATTCTCAGGGGGTTTTCCTGGGAGAGCCCTTGGTCATCTCACCTCCTACCCAGGAAGCCCCATGACTTTCTGACTGCTGCCTGTCCCACCAACAACACACCTGTGAAGGTTCTGCTCTGCATGGCCATCTGTCCACCAGGTCCCCCCTTCGAGGGACCCAGATGCTAGGACCACACAAATGCTGAAGAAGTGTCCACCTGCCTAAGGTACAGACACCCCTGTATCCATCTGCATGATTTCTACTGGGAATCAACAACATTTATGGGGATTCTTTGGCCCTAAAGAACAGACCAACCTCATAGGAGCAGTGCAGTGATTCACAAGTACCAGGGTCAATGCATATATACAAGGGCCCATAGCCCCAGATGCCCCACTCACAATTCAC
>NW_021155117.1:0-311 GCF_002837175.3 Physeter macrocephalus | reverse complement strand
GTACGCTGGTAAGTGCTTGACGAGAAGCTCTCCGAGAAAGGCGGGAAGGACTTCACTTATGCTATCTACATGGTATAAATATTCCCGGCATGACCAATTTCAAGCTACCCACCTGACATCACTGAACACAGAGCTGGGAAGAGATATGCACCATTGACTAATCCAAGATAGTATGAACCAGTTCCAGCACATCCCATACCTTGTCCTATGAATATGTGCACAGAATCCACTTATACCCCAAGTAGAACCCTCAATTCCCATCACAGATATATAACCAAAAGGATAACACATATACATATGTGTTTGGACAT
>NW_021155116.1:1736-2238 GCF_002837175.3 Physeter macrocephalus | reverse complement strand
TGGCTGGCGCGTGTGTGTACGTACATACATACGTATAATTATATCGGCGGACCACCCAAGAAACGCATCGTCGATATAGAGGTAGTCTGCAATACACCTGATGTCACAGCATACCACAGATCAACAGATACTACGCAGGTGTCTTCTCTATTTATTCACAAAGCAAAGGAAAGAAGGTGTGTGCACACACGTACGAGGCCAACTGGAAATTCATTAGGTGTCACCTGTGTCTCTGAGGCTTCAACTCCTGCGCCCCGCGTAGAAGGCGTTTTTGCCTTCGATATCACTTTTCCATCTTCAACAGAGAGATACTCGCGTTTTTCTTCCTGCCTTCTATGCAACCCTCATATATATATATATATATATATGTAGAAGGCGTCTTTGCCTTCGATGTAACTTTTCCATCTTTCACTCAACGTATACAGAGAGATACTCGCATTTCTTTCAGCCTTCTACGCAATCCCCACATATATATATAAGCCGTTTTTGCAGCCTTCTGCGC
>NW_021155116.1:0-176 GCF_002837175.3 Physeter macrocephalus | reverse complement strand
GTGCTGCAGCCGGAGAACCGGTAGCTCGCAGTGGTACACAGCAGCAAGTGGAAACAGCAGCAGCAGCAGGAGCAGCAGCAGCGGGAGGAGGAGGAGGAGAGCGCCACACAACTGCGCCAGCAGCGGCAGCAGCAGCAGGAGAAAGTGACTGTGGGGAGAGCAGCAGGAGCAGCAGG
>NW_021155115.1:1942-2238 GCF_002837175.3 Physeter macrocephalus | reverse complement strand
GATGAGAGGGCCAGGCGCCGCCGACATAGCAGCAGCAAGGCCTGCCGGCCCCTTATGCATGCGTCTCGAGAGAAGCACATGTCGGCACAGAAGCTTCACAGCGGCACAGAGGCTCCCAGCATGCGTACGCATGCCATGCAGAGACGCATATGTAAGAGGATGCAGAGAAGACAATGCGGAGGCGTCATCTCCACACACATACGCGCGCAGAAATACACAGATATACACGCTCACACGCATATATACGATCGATGTGAGAGTGAATTATTTCGCGTGTGCATGTGCGTGCACTCGCC
>NW_021155115.1:0-662 GCF_002837175.3 Physeter macrocephalus | reverse complement strand
GGTCGGGAAGAAGCGTAGCGAGGAGGCGATAACCGAGCGGCGCAGGCAGAATGCGGCGCGAAGAACATCGCGAACAACAGGAGAGAGAACAGAGAGAACCAAAACACCACCAACCGCTCGACGGAAAGTGTGCAGTGCGGCGTACGTACACCCGAACCCCCACTTCACTTGCCACGTGAGAAAGTCCTCCAACATGCCGCCACACGCCGTTTTGCTGCAGCGCCCGACGACAAGCCTCTGTTTCCTCAGCTCTACTCGTGGGGGGAGAATATATTCACAAATGCTCCATCCTCTCGTTGCTGCTTGTAGGGTTTCACCGCGCTCGAGTCCTACGTGGAACAGCAGCTCGTGACTGTACTGCTGCATGCATCGATTATTACTGGATCACCCGCTGTTTCCCCAGCCGCCGCCCAGATATGCCGCGGCTGCAGCGTGTGTCGATCCTCTGCTGCTGCTGTGTGCGTGTGTCTGTGTGTGTGTGTCTCTCTCTCTCTCTGTCTCTGTCTCTTCTTTGTACAGGAGTGCGGCGTCTGCATGCCCTGCGGCTGCGCGTATTTCTTCTTGTCCTCGTGTGACAGAGCTGCGCCTACGCTGTTGCCGCAGCTGCTGCATGCACCGCCTGATGTGTGCACAACATAAGGAAAGTCCCAAAGCACAAGCAG
>NW_021155114.1:0-2238 GCF_002837175.3 Physeter macrocephalus | reverse complement strand
CGCTCCGGCACGCAACTGTTTATATATGTATCCCTTTCGATTAATGAAAAAAATTGGCTGCGTGTACAGGCATAGATGCACCTATACCTGTATACACACACAGGTTTTCCTGTGTGGGCATCTTACTACGTTTACACCAAGAGAAAGCTGACTCAATATTTACGCTTTAACCGCACGCACGGAAGCTTGTGAAGGCAAGTGTTATAACCAAGGATATCTACGTAGCAGAGCTTCGCGCCTCCGCACCCTCGCACTCGCATCGGATGTTACAACGTGACGTGAGTGCCACTTGTGCAGGTGCAGGAACGACAAAATACGTCTGTAGTCAGAGCTACAGATATGTAGATACGCACGCATATCTGTGGACACTCCGGTAGATATACTTACCCATCTATATTTGCATAAACGTATTTCCATGCACGTATGCGTGCGTGTACGCATATATTGGAATTTTTGAGGTACTGGGTGAGCGAAGCGTTTAAATAAACCTACGCATGGTCTACGTGCACCAGGATTCTACTTGCGCGTTTGCGGGTGCATTGGTATGCGACCTAATTTTGAAGGGGCGCTCACTGTATTCATTTACTTGCGCAAGCCTCCATCGAACAGTACCAGCACAACAGCGAGCACGACTGCTAAGACATCTAATTACCTAAAACTTTTGGGGTTTTTAGGTGTACGTACACACACCTGTAGTCTTTTATATATCCACATCTATGTCTATCTCTATATACTACCACGTAAATGAAAAAGTTCTTCCTTACTGCTTACTCGCAAACTCAAAAAAATATACATTCCTGTACGTCCTTCGTTGATATCCTTGCGTACAGGTATGGAAAAGCATGTTGAACTGTCTGTGTACACGCTTCTATTCACGCATTGGTCTATGTATGTGTAAACCTCTCCTTGTCAACTGCCGTGAAAAAGATCCCTTCTAGCAGAGGTCAAAGATGTATGGGTCTCACTAAGGGCATATGCTTGCGTAGCTCTAGGGGTGTAATCTACTGGATAGTTGAAGAAATGAAATTTACCCTTCTGCACTCAAAACATCCCAGTTTTTCATCTGCACGTAACAAGGGCTCGCAGCTAGAGATACCATACAGGACCACTGAAGCATTCTCTGTGATCAACGTGCGCAGGAGTACCTCTACAGGTAGTGTACGCCTACGTTAGGCAGCAAGCACCCAGAACAGAAAGCGCCAGCCAGAGAGCTGTGATACCTGCAGAAGCACACATGTGAACACACTTGAGTAGTGAAGCGAAACCTCTACGATTTATACGTTCATAAAGATACACGTACAAATACCATATATACGTAGATACTTACAGCACAACGTAGTACGACATGAAATCCCTAAAACTTTTAGATCTCCACGTATGTGTTGCTGCAGGTGAAACGACCAGATCTTTTCACGTAAGTATGCAACAACGCCCAGCACGCGTCTTTCAGATGCGTCCATACGGAAGTGGACGAGTGCCGAGACTTGCGTGCATACCTCCTATATGATAAGCAAATGCGTTTTCCGGATGTGCCTCTACACACTTGTATACAGGTGCGTGTGATCAGGCACTTCGACGCAAACACACGCGTCTTATCTAGTTTCCTCCCTGTACATGCAGAACGACCTATACAACAATGTGTGCACCTACACATACACACACGAAAATTTCGTCTTCCTATACGTCCACGTGTACAGCTGTATAAATTTAACTGCCTTTTTCTCTTCCATCCAAGTACTAAGTAAGTACGCACGTGCGCACGCCGATAGCGTCGGATTATGAGTATTACCCTGTGTATATACACACGTTTCCTCCTCAATGTGTACAACTGTTGCACCATTAGCATCTTGATGCACTCTACCAAAGTAGTATGACGACAGTCTACCACGGCCACCACTGAGAATTTTCATGGTTCTATGCATACTGCGCTGGACATCTTATGTTTGCGTATTCGGCTCTTTTATATACTGCCACGCGTGGACCAACCAAAAAAAAGATACTTCGGCTTCCTGCTTCGCTGCTGCAGGTGCTGCGCGTTGCTGGTTTTGTCTTCAAAGCTCTCTCACCGGCGGTGCCAGGGAAAGCCACGGCTGAGCTTCGCGTGGCCTTTGCGGCGGCTGCTGCTGCTTCCGCTGCAGCTGCTTCAACCATATCTGGGTGCTCACTGGTAAAACTGGCATATTTCTCGATGGTGTTCATATACTGCAACTGCTTCGCAGATAAGTTCCTCTCGGATAT
>NW_021155113.1:1704-2238 GCF_002837175.3 Physeter macrocephalus | reverse complement strand
AAGAAATGTGATAACGAGGAGACGCCAAGCAGTGGTTCGACGAGCAAAGTCAGCAGCGGTGCGGCGGCAGCAGTAGCGCCGCCAGCAATAGCAGCAGATGAGGAAGGAATCAAATATTGGGAGCTCTTCAGATGAATCGACTTTGTGTCATCATGCTATGTCCAACGAATGCACTGCAAAAAATTCACGCGCCCCTCACACACACACACACACTAATATCTCTACAGAGGAGATTTTATGTGCCTGCAGTGGTGAAAACAACTGCCGCGCATGCAGTGCTGCTGCGCCCTCAGGCAGTTCAGTAATGACGTGTTGTCGGTCGTTCAAACCACCAGCGTTAGAGGAGACCGTGGCCACTGCGACAAAAATAGAGAAATAGTGGAAAGCCGCACGTAGAAGACACAGGGGACAAGACGGAGACGAGACACCACGCCGCTAGATGCCTGTATTTGTGAAAATAAGTCAGGGAGACAAGGTGGGGAGGACAGTGTGGATTCCCAAATGTCCAAAGACGACGGAAGAAGACAGACACGC
>NW_021155113.1:0-425 GCF_002837175.3 Physeter macrocephalus | reverse complement strand
TGTGTGTGTGTGGAGGTAACTTCATAATGTGTCTCCGCATATGCCTACGAGCATAAGCTTCACCCACGAAGAAGGCGATGTGTAGAAAGAGAAGAGAGCAGCGGCATGTCACAGGTTGCTGCTGCGAGAGTCGTGAGGCTTCGGGCAGCAGGCGACGGCGCGTGGCTGCTTCGGTGGGGCTGCGGTGCTTCTGCTGCCGCTGCAGACGATGTCCCTGGCTGCTGCAGTAGTAATTGGGGGGCGGCAGGCGGCTGGAGGATAGCCACGGTGGGCAGCAGAAGCAGCAGCAGCAGAGAGTCTGCAGCAGCAGCAGGAGGGTTTGTGGAGACGCAGCAATCGTGTCGTTGTTGTACAGCAGAAATAAGGAAGAGACACCGGTAATATCTTTCTCCCTCTCTCATCTCCTCTATGTCACACTCTCTGTC
>NW_021155112.1:1657-2238 GCF_002837175.3 Physeter macrocephalus | reverse complement strand
AGAGAAGTTCTGCCAGAAAATGAGCGGAGTGAAACCCGTGTGAGTAACAGGAAGGGGCACCACCCGAAATCCAGTGAAAGGTGGCAGCAACGCAAAACGGCATCTAGATCAAAAAATTGAAGACCACGCAACAAATGACTGAGCGAACAGCGGACATGTTGACAAAAGTTGGGAAACCAGGTGAAACCAAGAGAAGCGAAGGTCACGTCATGACATATTTATTTGAGGTTGTTCGCACAGGGTACTCGTGTACATTCACGGGAAATGTCACTGCGGTGGCCGTCACACCCTGCAAAGCCGAGCCTTTCAAAATGGTAGTACACATTCTGAAGTCTTCATAAAATATTTACAAGCCGTTCGCAGCAGACGCATGCGTAGGACATACACAGGGGAACCAGTTCTGATAGAGAGGAGTACAAAGGACGGTTTTGGGATTACGGTAGAAGGGGATGGGAGCTATTCAATACCACGAATTGGTAGCATACGAGGAAAACACCATTCGCCACCGTCTCCGTCGATGAAGAGAGGGGATCTTCCATGATACGATCTTCTGCGAAGATACCGACGGTAGCCCTATACTA
>NW_021155112.1:0-204 GCF_002837175.3 Physeter macrocephalus | reverse complement strand
GTTCAAATCAACTGTCAATCCAAAGCTAGACAAGGTCTACTGAGTTGACGAACAGGCAGGCTCGACTACGGGTTGAAGTCTGGCGCACAAGTAAGTGACTGCAGACATTCTTGAGACACTGATGTCTGAGAAAGTAGTATGACATGCAAACTGAAGATCTATCTGATGGGTTTCAGACACGCTCTACTATGGGGTATGGTACGG
>NW_021155111.1:1634-2238 GCF_002837175.3 Physeter macrocephalus | reverse complement strand
CTGTGGATATCAGAAGCAGCAGCGCCACTACACAACTCACGAACTGCTGTTCCTTCACAGGCCACGCACATACACACGAGCCCTTCCCCCTAATTATTAATAATTTTAGACCTCCTTCCAACCCCAGATATGTGACGCCTCCTTCATCAACATGTCACGTCCGAATAAGATATATAAACGCACATTTTTTGTATACGTATGTGTATATACGTATGCCTCACTATATGTAGGGGTGACAATTCTTCTTCTTCTTTGTCTTTCACAAGGCCGAGACAGCACGAGGTTAGACCATTCCCGAACTTTCTCCGATGTAGACACTCTGTAGAGGGGTGTCTGTCATTCGCAAAAAGCAGCACTGCATCCCCACAAGAGAAAGAGACAAAATATCAACATCGTAAACAGAAAGTACACAACTGCACGTGTAAAAGTTTTGATGGTATGCACACAGTCAACGCCATCACACGCCAGGTTTTCTAAAAGCCATGAAATACTATGATGTAACTGAGACGGTTCCCCTGCAGACAACACGGCTGGGCAGGCAGATATATATATATATATATATATATATATATATATGTCCAGGCCCTTGCGCAGTGTGCTCGTC
>NW_021155111.1:0-591 GCF_002837175.3 Physeter macrocephalus | reverse complement strand
TACATGTCTTTGGAGAGACTTGTTGTACAATTGCTGACGACCATTCTGGTTCTTGTGTAGGCATGCTGGCTGTTGCATCAGTAGCAGCACGGGCTCTTCCGTGTGTTGTCCTGCTGGAGCAGCTGCTGCCCTCCCTCGAGATACTCTGCAGCTCCTACAACAGCAGCTGGTGCTTGTGCTGCTGCTTTTTTGGCCATTGCTGCTGCCTGTAGCGAGGCGGTGGTTCACACATATGTGGCTGCTGCTGCTGCTTAGGTGTAGCGAGGAGCGTCCAGTGCTGCTACTGTTGATAGACTCGCTGTAGCTGCATAGCCACTGCAGATGCTGGACTACCGCTGTTTCATTTGCGAGAAAAAGGCATCACTGATGGACGCGGAGTTCTTCATGGGAGCATCACACGTAGCTGGCTGATTGTTTAGGATGCCCCTCTCCACTTTTGCTGCTGTTCTGACCTGTTGCTCGTACGCTGCCGTCTGTTGCTGCTGCAGCTGCTGCTTCTTGCGTGGGTGCTGCTGCTGCCCCTGCGTCACTACTGAGTTGGGGAATTTCTCGATTCTGCCGCTTCTTTTGCTGCTGCGGTCGTTGCATCTG
>NW_021155107.1:1014-2238 GCF_002837175.3 Physeter macrocephalus | reverse complement strand
GTTAAAGTCAACAAGAAAAGTGGAATTTCGATGCCGACGGATACAGCTGCCCAGCGGTTAAGTCACCGACACCCGTCGACATCAAAGTATTTAACTTTACGTGTGAACCCGTATTACAAACGATTCGCGCCTTTCAAGATAATGCGACGTATTCTCTTTTACTTATTCCTAAAACAATTGGTTTATAGATAATTTGTGGGTCGACTTTCGTCCTTGTTCGATTAGTTACTCTTACAGTCAAGCCTTTTTTCTTTTTAAACGGCAGGAGCCTTTTGATTCCCCAAGATTTGTGTATCAGTTTGCACGTACAGAACTATTCTTTCCTTTCCCGCTGGCGAAGACCCACATAACAGATTGCTGACTTCAAAGACCCTTTATTGTACCCTCTATACGATATATATGTTTTCAAGTTTACATGCGTATAGACCCGTCAGCGAGTATCGTTCGCTTCACACGCGCATACCAATACAGTAAAATGATTTCTCCTGCGTTTATCCATAAGCATGATCCCGTCTGCATTATACCATTAAACGTGTATACCTTCACCGATATGTATCCATACACTTATCTCCAGCTTTTTCTGTATACAGGTGAATAATGTGCGTCACACGTGGACAACTTCCAAGACGCGTGCCTGTATGCATCTAAGGCATACACGCACACATACATATATATACACACATGTGCAGGTCAACCTCCTATATGTGTTTGAACAACACTGGTCGCTAACAAAATATAGAGATACATAAATGTGTTCTTCTTCTGCATAGAGATGTGCATTTCTCTATTGAGATCTTCATAAATAATTCCCCCATTGCTTGGAAACTCTACCCGCTTGCGACCTGGCGCCCCACAGAGAACCTTCTTTCTACATGTGTCCACAGCAGCGCCGTTCGTTAGATTCTCAATAAAAATGTATTTCTCTTCGTTCTTTCTTAATGCGTCACATATTCCTAGCTGAATGAACATCTTTTGAGAAACATAATCAGCTCTCACACTCATTTTTTTGTGTCGCAGCACGTGTACGCTGTTGTATGACGTAAAAGCTCAGGATGTCCAATCTTTGTCACGCCGCCAGAAGTTATAGAAGGTCATCATCTATAGTTGTGACTTTCTACAGCCTACTACACAAATAGTAGAGGCATCTTTTCTTCTTTCACCTACGCATAGAGATCTCCGTCTCTGGAGCTCCGTAGCTCTCGCGCTTTTCTTCTCCGTTTGTCT
>NW_021155107.1:0-429 GCF_002837175.3 Physeter macrocephalus | reverse complement strand
TTCCTCGTCTGCAAAACAGACATTTACAAATACATGTGTTAAGATAATAATAATACAACGAGGTATCTGCCTATCTCTTCCTCGTCTGCAAAACAGACATTTACAAATACATGTGTTAAGATAATAATAATACTACGAGGTATCTGCCTATCTCTTCCTCGTCTGCAAAACAGACATTTACAAATATATGTGTTAAGCATGTAGCTCCTTCCCTGTTCAAGGACGCCTGATATACAGATGTATATATCGAGATAGACACGGACCCTTATATCTCTTGTGGATATAGCTTCGTAGGCAGATGTACATGCACATCATTTTTTACAAATTTAGACTTGTCCAACAATGGCCGGAGTTTTTTTCACGGCGCAGCAGCGGTCTTAGGTAGACACACATACACTGTTTTTCTTCCGAAGAACCTTCTGTCAAGCA
>NW_021155106.1:1211-2238 GCF_002837175.3 Physeter macrocephalus | reverse complement strand
CTGTTCCTCCCCGGGCAACAGCGCGCCTGCGTTGTGTCCGGTCTGCCGTTATGCTCAATGGACCTTCGTGACTTGGACCGTTTGTAGCTGCTCTACACGAATCTTTATCTCTTGCATGGGCAACGCGCACGTGGCACGTCGTAGTATCCGACGTTTCTTCGAAATAAGACATGTTGGGCACTCTTCAAGAAACGTCTGCTTCGACAATCGTCGTTGGTGAGTTGAGGCATTTGTAAAACCTGCCGAGCGACTTTTGCGCCGGTAATCTTGTTTTATGCGCAAGTAAGGCGTATGGTGACCAAGAAGACGGCCATGTCACGAACGATCTTGCAAACACCTGCCCCTTGTTAGATTCTCTTCTGCCGAAGGATACGACTGCTATAAAGTGCGTATCATCAAATCACCTATATCATGTCCGCGCGCTTTGTTAAGTGACGCACCGATGTGGAGACTGAGCGCAGTTTGCAAAGCCCTCTGCAAAAGTATGCAGTTCAGTTTGCAAGAGCAGAGTCGCGGGCATGGGGCAGATCAGGTGCCAAGAAAGCCGTAGCGATAACTAGCTAAAAGAATAGTGCTCCAACGTATCGTCGGTTACTGCTGAGAATTCTACGTAGGCAGCCCTTACTCGTGGACCCAACAAAGGAAAGGCGACCTAACAACTAGTAAACTGTTATTCGATTTTGCTTCACAACGTGCCGCTTGAACACTGTCGGCCCGTATTAATAATAAGAAGTAACCATAGTCCTCTCTCTCCCGCCACAATTGGCGGCCTTGGTTGGCCACAAGATGCCGGAACACCGGTATGGGAACAGTGGCCACCAGATAAGCTCTTGAAAAGCACAACAAGTACGGAGCAGACACACGGTGGTGTACCCCGTGACAGTGTGTGTTTCAAACAACCCAAGAAGTGTGCAGCCGCTAATGTAACATCGTACTCGGGCGGGAAAAAGTCGCGTGAAGAGAACAAATACAAGGCTCATTTTGCCTCGTTCCCTACTCAGCGACAGCGTGGGCGGGAGCCATGAGG
>NW_021155106.1:0-751 GCF_002837175.3 Physeter macrocephalus | reverse complement strand
GGCCCTAGCGGCTGGCAACTGTGCATGGCGGGCCTCAAAGGATGTACGGAAATGTGAGCTGGTCTACTGGCGCAGAGCGCGTCCTTCAAAAGACGATCAGGTACGGATTCAGATTCCTTCTACCACGTGGGTATTTGTAGCCCGTGCCTCACCCACATCTGAGTGTGCAGTTTGCTACCATTCGCCTTCTTGTCAGCACTGGAGTGGGCGCAGCTGTTTATACGAGTTTTGTCTAATTTTTTCCTCTCTGCGACTCCCGCGCTGTCTACTAGGGCGTGTTTGCCTGAAGAAGGAAAAGTTGGTTTTGCCGGGAAGACTAGAGTACTACTTGGAGGAGGTCGACTTTAAAGCTGCTGATAGCGTAGAACGGTGTTTCGGTACACACCGGTTTTTGGGCTGCTGCGCGCGCAGGCCCAAGCGACGGTACACACGGTTGCTCTCACGGCGGACGCTGAGACTAGTTGTCCACTGTTTACAGTCCGCAGCTTGGGGGGAGGACGTCACGGTGGACAGTTTCTCACGGTGACAGAGGACTTCTGTGATACTGTGTGCAGTAGTTAAGTAACTCCTACGAGCGGGTGGCTAACGCTGTTGCTGGAAAACGACCACGTTCTGAACTGTAGCTGCCCTTTGAAAAGCAGACTACCACTACCAATTTACAGCCATGGCTTCAATTGTCCAGTGCTGGTGCTTACACTCTGTATCCCCGCGGTGCTGAATACACAGTGGTTACCAAAGGTTCCCTCAACTG
>NW_021155104.1:1603-2238 GCF_002837175.3 Physeter macrocephalus | reverse complement strand
GGAAAAAGGTCAACCGTGACAAGGTCGGAGATGGGACTCGTCTCATGGATCATGTGGTTTTCCAACCATGAAAGCAGGAAATCAAACAGGCCATTCATCTTTTTCTCCAAAATTTGGAGAAACGCCACTCCAACCAGTGTTGAACTGAATAAGTTTTTGCGCCTACGCGTGCGTCACGCGTTTCTGCAGAGTTTCGAACTGTTGGGCGGGAGTCTCCGGGAGCCTCCTCGCACAAAATTCGGACCACTACGTACCACAACTGCGTTAACTGCTTTTCGGTCGTTTACAAACAGGGCTCTTCACTGCGAATGAACTTCCCAGGACAAGCCTCTTGCAGAAAGTACCACTGGATATTCCACACACAATGGAGGGTTAATGCAGTGTAGGTGCATTTGCTGGAGGAAAATCCGCGTCGATGGTATATTCTACATTCGTACATACACGAGTGTGGTATGAGTCCGGTGCTACACAAGTGCTCCTGGACAAGCAAGTATCTGCAGGCCCTCAACACTCACGCGTACGTGCACGCCTAGTACCCACGTAATATAAAACTTACCTGCGTGCATACAGGCGTACCTACATGCGAAGCAGTGTACTTTTCTCTCTCTGAGTGATCACGCAGCCGCGTAGTTTGA
>NW_021155104.1:0-211 GCF_002837175.3 Physeter macrocephalus | reverse complement strand
CACAACAAAAAACAGCGCGTTCCACGTCACTGTTGGATGATCAGACGCCGCTAGCAGATACGTAAAGGTATCGCCAGCTCATGGACACACGTACGCCCATGCATAACACCAGTCAGATTCACACAAGCTACACAATTACTCTGCAGAGCGCCTCGACGTTACTGAATACACTGAACGCACTCACTGCCTACATGACGGGAGGAGAGACACG
>NW_021155102.1:1686-2239 GCF_002837175.3 Physeter macrocephalus | reverse complement strand
CGTAGTTTCATCGAACTAACGACGTGGAAGAGGACAACTCACTGCCTGCTGCCAGTGTAAACTTGTTCGGGATTGACACTTCCATCCTTCCGAATTACCATTCCTTTCTTCACAGAAGCAAAAGTAATAATTCAACTGGCGGCAGGGTATTGTAAGAATGAATACACGGGTAAAGCGACTAAGATTCTCTGCAAGCCAGTTTTACTACCCTGTTCATGTTGCTGTTCCATGCAGTCCTATGTTCAATTTCCGCACCTTCGTAGGAGCACATGCTGCTTGTTTATTTCTCTCGCCTGCAGGCAGCCGACACGTTTTCAACATACGCGCACAGACCAACAGATTAATACAAGCTGCTAAAGCGCACGCTCTTGAATACGCTTAAATTGTTACACCTGTGTGCATGTACGCGCTTGCGCAGCCGTAGATGCACATTTGCGTGAAAAACTAATACGGGTATTCGAAGACTGCTGTACGTGGGAGAGGCAGCTTTGTACCGGCACACGAAGGTTATGTACCTGCCTTTTACGTCCATGTATGCGTACGCATGCTCTCA
>NW_021155102.1:0-775 GCF_002837175.3 Physeter macrocephalus | reverse complement strand
TACGACGAATTTGTCGCGGTCTGGCTGGAGGCCAATATACGTGAAGGAGCACGAAAAAAAATACAACCATCTATGTCGTTTGAAAAGAAGTCAATGCTGCTGCAGCGGGCGAGCACGTGTGTTTCTAGAGTGAAGTATTTCCTTTCTATGCGACGCTATACCGCGCAGTCAGAGGACAGCGCCGCTGCTGCGGTAGGGAATATGGATTTTACAAGTTACTAGCGGACGAATAAATGCACCTGCAATAACGAATGTGAACACAAGACATCAATAGTCATAAGGCCTAGTGAAAATTACTTTTGTAGACCGGATATCCATTGCTAGTGCCACAAGTGCCCGAAGAATCGACTTAAAGCAAATCGTGTACCAGGATGGAGGCTTTTCTCCAAATAGACTTGTGATTTAGAACACGAAGTAAACCTGTAGACCCCGTTGCGGGGGAGGAGCCATGCAGTAGTAATTTAAGCGCAACGACCAACTGTCATATACCGACGACACCAAATAATAATGCCCACTGCAGTGCCTTAACCACAGAAGTATGTCTCTGGGGTGCAGCTACAAGGAGACGTTCCTAGGACCACAGTATGAAAGGAGTACAGGAATACTTTGAAAGAAGAGATTTTGGTGAGGCAGTGACGAAACTGCCGTGTTTTCCCACCGCCCTGGTTAAGAGGTCCAGTCCTATTTACGAAGCGAACACATAGAGCCGGTTGGATTTAGGTATATATGCCGCAGCTGTGAACAGAAGATGATTTCGTCTTGTATAGGAAATTCT
>NW_021155100.1:2042-2239 GCF_002837175.3 Physeter macrocephalus | reverse complement strand
CTCGGGCAAGCCTTGGCACACCCATTAGGAACCAACAAGGCAGCAGTGTATGATAGCCTTCGTCAGCAGCAGAAAGACAAGCGGACTGGTAGCCCGCGTACGCATCGGTGACGGCTGCAGTAGTATCAGGAGACGCTGTCTGGAGCGCAAGTACGAACAGCAGCCGCACAGTCTCCAGCAGCAACCCGAGCGGTGCA
>NW_021155100.1:0-150 GCF_002837175.3 Physeter macrocephalus | reverse complement strand
TCTCCCTGCTGCGTGTGGGTTCGCAGCCATTTCGAAATAGGATGGGGAAAATGCTGCTGCTGACCGTCATGGTTACGCATTAGACAACAACACTGCTGCGATTCCTGCGCGGCCGCTCTTACTCTCGCTGCTTTCGACGCTACTGTCAGT
>NW_021155099.1:1585-2239 GCF_002837175.3 Physeter macrocephalus | reverse complement strand
GATCTTCGAGATCTGCCTGAGATACTTGTGCGCTAGCGCCGAACGAGTACAGCTCCTCTCTCTGGAGAGCAAAGATTGTTTCCATGGAGGACATGTATGGGATACTGGAGAGCCAGGTGTAAGAAGTGTCACTCATGTGTCCACTGCAGAGGTGAGCTTTATGTATCCACGAGGAGAAGGTAGTTGTTCAGCATTTCAGAGCCGTGCAAATAAGCCTTTGTCCAGTTGCATCGACAAGGCCAGTAGTGGTGGATTCCAGATCCATGATGGTTGAATGCCTTTCCCAGGGCCTGGAAAGAGAACCTGGTCTCTGTAATGTCCGTGGGTGTGTTTCGGCAGCTTATGGGAAATATCGGACAGGCACGTGGTTCCTGGGCTATGGAACTCACCTCGGGTGTCCACGTTGGGAAGGATTCATTTCAGGGGCGTGTAACTGTGAGGACGTATGGGCGTGCTCATGTGTCTGCTGAACACTGGAGACGAGTGGATTATACAAGCGACGGGCCTTCTCATCGTGCAAAGAACGCAGAGCTGCCCAAAAGAACAGGAAATCCAAACGACCGTCATAGCTGCCGAGTCTCCCTTATGAGGGCTTCCTTGGTGCATGCAAGGATTACGTGCCTCAGGAGGCGTGGAGAGACGTGGTCTCTAAGT
>NW_021155099.1:0-121 GCF_002837175.3 Physeter macrocephalus | reverse complement strand
TGGAGAGCCAGGTGTAAGAAGTGTCACTCATGTGTCCACTGCAGAGGTGAGCTTTATGTATCCACGAGGAGAAGGTAGTTGTTCAGCATTTCAGAGCCGTGCAAATAAGCCTTTGTCCAGT
>NW_021155098.1:0-2239 GCF_002837175.3 Physeter macrocephalus | reverse complement strand
GTAAAGCCACCCCCAGACTTGACAAATGGAGACACATCACCTTGAGTTCCGGTGCTTCCAGCGCCAGCCATGCGTCACCAATTCCACTCTGACTCTCACCGGTTGAGACCTACGGATAAGGCCTCAGTGTATATAAACTCGTGTACCGATCGCCTAGTATTCGACTTCATCCAATGGAAAACCGGTGAAGGGATCACACGTGCGCTTTGCCCCTGCGTGGGGCACAAACGTGACTGCCCTGTGCCTCCTGTGGCATTCGAACTCCTAGGACAGAGAGCCATTGACGTCTGCACGCACATGACGCAACTGCTGTTGGCCAGTGAACGACTTGGCTGCTTGTTTTTAGGGGCGGGTGTGAGCTGGTAGGACGGGGTGTAGTATGATAGTGACGTCAACGGTAAGACAGTAAAAACATCCACAACAGCAACATGTTCACGCGCATACATACGCATTTTAGGTACGCGGGGGGTGTTGTTGGTTTTATTGGATTTCGGCGGTCTATTATTACTTACCTTTCCTACTGCCACGAGAAGGGCAACAAGACGAATGACTGCGATTGCAGAATAACTTAATATACCATTCCCCCGTACATGAGTTCACCGCGAGTGGTTCATCCTAAAACCCTCTCCAGGCCCACGTGCACCGACTTCCAGCTGCTAGTCCAATTTGCAGCCACAGTGGCACGCAGGCCCACAGTACTTGCCTTAAAATATTATTTACCCCTCCACATCAGCATCTTTCGAAAGCCAAAGTAACTTCAGGTATTCACTTATATTCCAGCTGCGCCGAACGAGCCTGTCTCAGCTGGTGTAACAAACACGTTGCTTTCAATGTGAACCCTACGTATATCACGGTCCTCCTCTCCCATTATGTTCGTTCACCAAGAACTTTGCCCTTCACAGAGCGTAAAGGGCTCATTATTCATAGGAGTGTCAGGCGTACACTGAGGATTGCTTTGAGATATGTGTATATATATATATATGGTACTATTTTCTTGACCGGTCAACATTTCATATAATGTAAAGCCAACGTAGTAGCGAACAGTATCAGTCGCCAGCTGAGTGACTTCAGGTGCTGATGACGAAGCTTCGTAGTCTGCCACCTCCTTGGCAAAGTACTGATTGTCAGCTGGTGTCATATATTTCTCTAGTGTCGGTTTAAAACACTGTTGAGCCTCTCTGATCACCGCGGAAAGATACTGGAAAACCACACATTCTGAATTCTAGACGTTTATGCTTTGTTCCAACATTGCGCAACACATGCTGTCGTTATCTGGACGTCGACAACACTCGTTTCTAAATGCAGTAACACCTGCTCAGCAGCAAACCTTTTCCGCAATTCTTCGAACTAACAGCATTGCATTCTGTCTATTTCTGCCTTCCGGATGCAGCTACAAAGAGTGTTTGGGCGAAGATGACGGTGAGGCACCCAATCTGTACCTTGTTCATGTCTTTCATGGATGACTGCGGTATCGTGTAACTCTAGTCCCCGGTGTCAGAATGACTGCCTTGTGACCCTGGAGCTTCACCAGGTTCAGGTGGATGCGCCTACGTTCAATTACAAGTTCTTCACGAACAACCGCACAAAAACGAGTCTGGAAACACAAGAAGGGTCGACTGCGCACTTTGAGTGAAGTTAGCCCCGCACTGTTGCGTAACAACGCATGCAGGCTGGTCTCTCCCCCCTCTGCAAGAGGACTCCTTTGACAAGACCCGAAAACATCGGCCAGCGACCTACAAGTGTCCCTTTTAGGCGCTCGCCGCACCACTGAATCCAAATAAAATGGCCATCACCGGGGCCTGCTAGAACAGACACTGCGAACAGACGCGTCTGACTCCCGTGAAATGCAGTTCTTCCCACGTTCAGTATAAATTACGGGCTATGCTGGTTGCGCTTCCTAGTAAAGTCAAATCTGCGGCATCGAGACATGCGACTCATGCCGGCAAACACATGAAGGTGGGATAACGATGAGGGACCCACGGCCCATATTGGACGTTTTGGGACAACCTGTCGACCTACAAGGAAAAGCTGTGACTATGGCAAATTCAGATACTGCTGCGCCCTACCATCATCTTTTTCTCCAGTTGGGCATGCTCCACACGATCACTGTGTGAACAGTAAAATCATGAGAGAGCCACAGCCGAATTTACCTGCCCGCCGGAGCAGACTGTCTGTATCATCGCAGTCGATAAACGCTGTAACAAAGTCTGCTGACCTGCAGAACACGTACAAGGCATCA
>NW_021155097.1:1866-2239 GCF_002837175.3 Physeter macrocephalus | reverse complement strand
TTGAAGAATAATTTCCTCAAAATGCCTGTGCATGCATGCGATGTCAGTAGCAGCTGTGGGGAGCTAGCTGTTCACGCATGCATGCCTTTCGCTAGCTGTTTTTCTTCGCGGACGCATCGGGCCCTCGGACCAGTCACTTTTGTGGCTAGCGCCTTATCTGCATGCATGTGCAGCCTGCCAGGAGTTATATTTTTCAGCCGTGTCTTCCTCATTCTGCTGCATGCAGTCTGCCACCCGCCAATACCTTCTCACAGCTGCTGCGATTGGAGGAAGAGGAGCAGAAGGTGGACAGACGTCTCGAAGAAGTCAACAGCCGTGTACAGCTGCATCTGGCGCTTCATGAAAAGGTGAGAAATTCATAAAAAAAAAAAAA
>NW_021155097.1:0-189 GCF_002837175.3 Physeter macrocephalus | reverse complement strand
AACGCGAAGAACAAGTGACATGCGTGCGTGTATCAGAGTAATTTTCTGAGACGTGTTCTGCGAATCCAACAGTGGATATACACCGCGAGAAGATGTTTCAAAAATATGTCGGGTGGCGTTTTTCTCAGGCGCGCGAACCATTTTTCCTTGTCATATAGGTGGATTAGTAGATAGACATGAGGAAATATG
>NW_021155096.1:0-2239 GCF_002837175.3 Physeter macrocephalus | reverse complement strand
GAGAGGCCATGACAGTGAGAGGCCCACGCACCGCGATGAAGAGTGGCCCCCGCTCGCTGCAACTAGGGAATGCCTGCGCACAGCAACGAAGACCCAACGCAGCCAAAGATAAATAAACAAATAAATAAATAAATTTTTAAAAAGTTATAAACAAATTCGATTAGTGAGTTTGCACTGATTGTTTTCTTCAGTGCTGAGCACTGTGCCTCCCACAGAGGCTCTATAAATGCGCTGAATACATGGATAAGTTGTCTGAGTTATACTTTTAAATTGAATACACAAAACATGATAATTTTATGAACAATCCAAATTATACATAATACATTTTTATGTCCCAAAGCTAAGAAAGTGTCTTTGAATCAATAAATGGGGCTTTCAAAGAAGTTATTTTTATATTTTTGTTTTCCCACAAATGTTCATTTTGCGCTTTAAAAATGTTTTCATGGTGGTTCCCTCCCCCATCTCTTAAAATTGTGTTGATACATAAAGTTTACCATGTAAACTGTTTTTAAGTGTATAGTTTGGTGAGATTAAGTACGTTCGCATTGTTGTGCAACCGTCACCACCATCCAACTCCAGAACTTTTTCATCCTCCCAACTGAAACTCTGCACTTGGTAAACACTAACTCCCTATTCTCCCTCCCCCTCCCCCTGGCAACCACCTTCTACTTTCTGCCTCTATGAATCTGATGACCCTAGGAAACTCATATATGTGGCACCATACAATATCTGTCCTCTTGTGTCTGGCTTATTTCACTTGGCATAATATTTTCAAGGTCCAGCCATGTCGTAGCATGCATGAGGATTTCATGCCTTTTTTTAAGAACTGTGGCAGAATATACATAATATAAACTTTACCATCGTGACCATTTTTAAGGATCCAGTTCAGTGGTCATGGTGGTTCATTTTTAATACGATAGGTGTAGCAACAGAGACAACAGACTGCACAGTACAGCCCTCCTCACTTTTCAAATTTCTTTCAGAGCTGGTATCAGAAAAGAGGTCAGGAGGTCTGGATTAGAACCTGGCTCTGCTGAGAACTTCACAGGTCGCCCATCTCCTGAGTCGGCTATTTCTAGGTCTCTGGTGATGGTCCCAGGCCAGAGTTGTCGGGGGGATTATTACAACCCATTACTAGCTCTGGTTTATATGCATAAAAGAGAAAAATGCCCAAGGATACAGTCTCAAGGGAAGTACGAGAGTGATAACAGAGCTGGAGACCTGACTTGTGAACGCATCTGTTAAGGGGGCTCCACCTGGGGGAATTTGCTGCATGTGCAACAGCAAAGCAGCGCTACTAGGGGTTGTCAGCTGAGGCTCAGAGAGAGGCTCATTACACAGACCAGGCGCCTTGCTGAAGACCAGGAAGGCATGCCAAGTCAAACAAAGTGCTCAGAATAGAAATGTAAGTCCCTTTTGACACTGGGGAGAAATCAGGAAATTTTCGGGAAAGTAGGTGATGGGGACGTTGGTGTTAGAAGGAAGCAGCAGAACAAGACGCCTAAGACAGGTGGGTGTGGAGGGGCCTGCGGGCCCGGGCTCCTGGCTGCAGGGCCCAGGACGGAGCAAGGACAAAGGGATGGCCCCAAGGCACACAGGTCCCCAGGGCTCAGAGGAGGAGAGAGCCCACAACCAAACCCCAAGCGAGAAAAGGCGAGCGTGAAAGGAGCTGAGAGCTTGAATCCCACATTGTGTTAATTAACAGAGCTGTGATTTGCCAATGGGCGCCCAGCAGGGGCCATCATCTGCCTGATAGAGAGGGCCTGCTTTCCTGCTTTCCTGATGGATTCTCAAGTGCAGGAGCCATGAAATTACTTCGAAAACAAATAAAAAGACAAAGACAGTCAAAGAGGACCAGCACTTAACGTTTGTGTACTGGGGAGACTTTTGTTCTCTTTCTTGAAGGAAACAGGCTAATTACAGAGACCAGAGATAAAACAGAAATATCCAACCTTATCATCTCTCCTAGGAAAGCAGAAAATACTAACTCAAATAAATTAATAAAAATACCAAACCCACGGGGGGCACATTTTACTTAAACAGTATCCCACATAATCCTCACAAAAATCCACCATCCTCATTTCACAGATGTGGAAACAGCCGCGCAGAGAGGTTAAGTAAATAAATAACTTGCCCAAGGCCACACAACAAAATGGAATCAAAACAAACATCTCATCTTCCTTCCCGAGACACTCAATAGCTATCTTATGTTTTTAAAAAAACGGCCTAAAAAGGAGTT
>NW_021155095.1:2010-2239 GCF_002837175.3 Physeter macrocephalus | reverse complement strand
GCAGTGACAGGAGGCCGATCAGCTAGCGCGCTCTACTGTGCTAGCAGCCAGGGACGCGTGCGCACGCACACTTCCCACGCGTACGGAGAAGGATGCAGCAGCAGCAGCAGCATCCAGTGGCAGGAGATGCAGGACGTACTGCATTTCAGGAGCCACCCCAGCACCATGAACAGTTTCCCCTTCTTTTGTTCGACGAGCTCTCCATCTTACATCCGGTACACGCGATTTC
>NW_021155095.1:0-276 GCF_002837175.3 Physeter macrocephalus | reverse complement strand
GTCACAGCCACAGCCCACGCGTTACACTGCTGCTGGTGCCATACAGGTATGTGGTGGTGCACAGGCGATTCGGGACATTTTGTCTGCCTCGGCACGTTTTCTGCCGTAAACACTTAAAAGCTGAAAAATCCACTCGATAGGAGAGGCCTGATATTCTTGTTGATATCTCTGATGCTGCTGCTGGACGCACTGCTGCCGCAAAGAATGCTTCTGCTTCGACCGCTGCGGGGGCTCGAGTATCGGCCGCGCGGCATGTCTCGTCGTCCGCAGCTTTCG
>NW_021155094.1:0-2239 GCF_002837175.3 Physeter macrocephalus | reverse complement strand
TAATCCTTCTTTGTGTGCTGACTAGGTCCCTTTCTGCCACAGCAACTGCGTAGACGTGCTCACATACTCGTCGGTGTTGGAGTCTGCACTTGCACGCACAGAGGTTCTCCTCTTATACGTTCTCCACTACAAATGTCTGCGTGTGCTTCTCCTGCCGATACAGGTATAGACATATATATACGGACACTTGTAGAGGTTCCCGGACGTGCGTACCTTTCAAGCTATCTGTTTGTACGCACGTGTACGTGGCGGCGTCTGAATCGATTCACGTTGCCGAGACGCGGATATACGTAGCGAGTGTAGTTGCAGCAGCGGGAAGAGAAACAGAAGACGCCAAAGGGCGAGTGGCTGCGGCCGACGCTGGTCCGTCAGGAACTGCGTATTGTTTGTGGATTTTCTTCTCTGCAACGTTCTTGTACGTATATGTATGCCTAATAGCATATCTTGTACTTTCTCACCGCATCGTGCATCCGTCGACGACACGGCGGCCACTAGCGAAGACGCGATTGGAGCGCCTCCACCGGAGGCAATGCCGTGTTCCTGTCTTCTGCGATATATACAACCGAAGTGAAGCTACATTCACAGACACGATCTGTGTCGTACCGGTATAGACGTCTCTATTACGTGCAGTCTTCGAGGTGGGGTCTTTTCACCCCCCGAACATATATATGTTGCATCTACATACACATTGAAATGTACACGTATATATACGTAGATGCGTAGATGCACGTGTGCATGTACGCATCCTTCATACACACGCATACACATACGGATTTGTGTCTGTGTATAGACATGCAAATAGTCTCCATTTGCCCGTATGAGTATATGTATACGCTGGCATCTCCATCTGTATTCCCATGCGAATCACCTTCTTGATTGAGAGAGAGATACGCAAGCCGATTTTTAGACGTTGATTTAACCTGCGTCGCTTTTGCATGTATCCGCTCGCAGATTTTAACGTGGCCAAAACAGAGTGGCTGGTGGGAGAGAAGCTTCGCAGCTTCTTGCTGCAGCACACTCGGGACGAAAGACGAGACGCCGGTGACCGCAGCAAATACCAGGTGACCTCCTGTCTCCTCTCGTGTATGAAGACACGTAGTGGAGAGTTGCCATGCAGCACAAATAGGTCAGGCTCTGTACGGGGGATCGACGTCAACGTACGTGCGCTCCTGGAAGCACAGTGCAGTTGTCGAGCGAGGCCATCCCTTCTGCATGCGAGCCACGTCGGCATGTCTATGGCTCCTTGCAAATGTATACACGGAGGTCGCCTCATTGGGAGACAAAGAGAACGTCGTAGATACGTCCTTGAATCTATGCACTCATATACACAGACAAGGATATTTACAAATATATGTATGTTTACGTATGTCTTTACAATGCACTTGTGTAAACCGCATGTAATCTCCGTAGAACGTGCGTAACGCACGTAACATACGAACTTATCGTGTCTGCATGCTTGTTTGCCGCAGGTTGGTCTCCCTGACGCCCTGAAAAAGGAGGTGGCCAAATATTTCCTGCAACTGGATCTGGACAAACGTAGGTGGCGCCCCGCCTCGCGGCAGCGCATGCGCCAGCACCTCGCTGCTGTTGCTGCTGCTGCTGCTGCACGTGTCGCTGTGCGTCTGTCCTATCTAAGGAGAAACAAAGAGAGATACGTCTCCGCCTGCGCGTGTGTGTGTGTATGTGTGCGTACATACATGTCCATGTACGAGAGAAGAGTGAGATTATGTACCCGAGGGCGAAAAGGGTGAGATTCTGTAGCCGAGGGCTGTGCGTGTACGTGTCCATATATATATATATATATATATATATATATATATATATATATATATATATGTAGCTTTGCAGCAATCTATACAAACATATACATATATGTGTGTATCTCATGAAAGAAAGAGCCAGATAGAGAGAGAGCGGCAAAGGGGACAGGGGTACGTATTCGCTTTGTGTGTCTATTCACGTGTGCACAGTGGTCCGAGGACAGCCCACCGATGTATGCTTGCGTAACTGGGGGTGTGTACATGTATGACACCATGCAAGCGCAGACAGCAGCGATCCGTTCATGCGTCGGTGTGCGGGTATACACACATATACTCATATATGTGATGAGATCAAGGATATGTGCTTGCGTGACTTTGTGTATGTGTATACATTCAGTAAGACGATCGTGCGGATGCATGCTCGCGAATGCGGTGCATGCACTGCGTGAGTCTGCATAGCATCAGCTTCGCAGCAAAAC
>NW_021155093.1:0-2239 GCF_002837175.3 Physeter macrocephalus | reverse complement strand
GTGGATGGGAGTGCAGGACAGCGTGAGGGAACACGCGCTTTGTGTTAATTTATTGTAGACACCAAATATGAGGGACTTTTTATGATGGTGTCTGCAGCCACGCAGGGGTGTGTAGTAGACACACACAGACAGACACACAGACACACACACACACGAGTTGTAGACACGTGTGTCTTTTTGCTGACCTCGGTGTCTATGTGTGTCTACTTCCTCTGTACATCGACCGGGAGCTCTGTTGGGGGATTCATCTGAGGTGAGAGATGATGCCCCCCTTATGGAGGGTGTCTATACACTGTGCCTGGAGGGTGTCTATACACTGTGCCTGGAGGGTGTCTATACACTGTGCCTGGAGGGTGTCTATACACTGTGCCTGGAGGGTGTCTATACACTGTGCCTGGAGGGTGTCTATACACTGTGCCTGGAGGGTGTCTATACACTGTGCCTGGAGGGTGTCTATACACTGTGCCTGGAGGGTGTCTATACACTGTGCCTGGAGGGTGTCTATACACTGTGCCTGGAGGGTGTCTATACACTGTGCCTGGAGGGTGTCTATACACTGTGCCTGGAGGGTGTCTATACACTGTGCCTGGAGGGTGTCTATACACTGTGCCTGGAGGGTGTCTATACACTGTGCCTGGAGGGTGTCTATACACTGTGCCTGGAGGGTGTCTATACACTGTGCCTGGAGGGTGTCTATACACTGTGCCTGGAGGGTGTCTATACACTGTGCCTGGAGGGTGTCTATACACTGTGCCTGGAGGGTGTCTATACACTGTGCCTGGAGGGTGTCTATACACTGTGCCTGGAGGGTGTCTATACACTGTGCCTGGAGGGTGTCTATACACTGTGCCTGGAGGGTGTCTATACACTGTGCCTGGAGGGTGTCTATACACTGTGCCTGGAGGGTGTCTATACACTGTGCCTGGAGGGTGTCTATACACTGTGCCTGGAGGGTGTCTATACACTGTGCCTGGAGGGTGTCTATACACTGTGCCTGGAGGGTGTCTATACACTGTGCCTGGAGGGTGTCTATACACTGTGCCTGGAGGGTGTCTATACACTGTGCCTGGAGGGTGTCTATACACTGTGCCTGGAGGGTGTCTATACACTGTGCCTGGAGGGTGTCTATACACTGTGCCTGGAGGGTGTCTATACACTGTGCCTGGAGGGTGTCTATACACTGTGCCTGGAGGGTGTCTATACACTGTGCCTGGAGGGTGTCTATACACTGTGCCTGGAGGGTGTCTATACACTGTGCCTGGAGGGTGTCTATACACTGTGCCTGGAGGGTGTCTATACACTGTGCCTGGAGGGTGTCTATACACTGTGCCTGGAGGGTGTCTATACACTGTGCCTGGAGGGTGTCTATACACTGTGCCTGGAGGGTGTCTATACACTGTGCCTGGAGGGTGTCTATACACTGTGCCTGGAGGGTGTCTATACACTGTGCCTGGAGGGTGTCTATACACTGTGCCTGGAGGGTGTCTATACACTGTGCCTGGAGGGTGTCTATACACTGTGCCTGGAGGGTGTCTATACACTGTGCCTGGAGGGTGTCTATACACTGTGCCTGGAGGGTGTCTATACACTGTGCCTGGAGGGTGTCTATACACTGTGCCTGGAGGGTGTCTATACACTGTGCCTGGAGGGTGTCTATACACTGTGCCTGGAGGGTGTCTATACACTGTGCCTGGAGGGTGTCTATACACTGTGCCTGGAGGGTGTCTATACACTGTGCCTGGAGGGTGTCTGTTTCCTCTTGCCTGAAACATATACATGTATATGTATATATATATATATATATATATATGTATATGTGTATATATATATATATATATGTAGAAGCATTGAACAAAAATGGACCCCACACGTATATTTGTGTGTCTGTATGTGTCTGTGGAGCTGTGTCTCCTCTGCATGCGCGTCTCTCTTCTGTGCGTGTAGACACACACACACACACATACACAGAGACACAGAGACTCAAAGAGGTACACATCTGTGAGCTGCTGCTGAGCCACAGCCGAGCAGCAGCAGCAGCAGATTCTTCTTATTTTCCCATTTTGTTGACGGAAGAAGAGGAAGACGAGCCCTCCTGTGTGCTGCCCTTCTCTCTTTCTTCAAATCTCTCTTTTTTCTGCGAGAAATTCTCTCTCCTTCCCCCTTCCCCCCTCTGTGCTGCTGCTGCTGACCCCACATGCATGCACGCCAACAGTGTGAAGAGGCTGTCCATATGTCTGCT
>NW_021155092.1:2070-2239 GCF_002837175.3 Physeter macrocephalus | reverse complement strand
AGAAATGTTTAACAAAGACCTAGAAGAATTAAAGAACAAACACCTAGAATAGTTAAAGAACAAACAAACAGAGATGAACAATACAATAACTGAAATAATAAATACACGAGAAGGAATCAATAGCAGAATAACTGAGGCAGAAGAACAGATAAGTGACCTGGAAGACAGA
>NW_021155092.1:0-583 GCF_002837175.3 Physeter macrocephalus | reverse complement strand
AAATCAAAAAATACCTAGAGACAAATGACAACAAAAACATGATGATCGAAAACCTATGGGATGCAGCAAAAGCAGTTCTAAGAGGGAAGTTTATAACAATACAAGCCTACCTCAAGAAAGAAGAAAAATCTCAAATAAGCAATCTAACGTTACACCTAAAGGAACTAGAGAAGGAAGAATAAACGAAACCCAAAGTTAGCAGAAGGAAAGAAATCATAAATTTCAGAGCAGAAATAAATGAAATAGAAACAAAGAAAACAAGAGCAAAGATCAATAAAACTAAAAGCTGGTTCTTTGAGAAGATAAACAAAATTGATAAATCATTAGCCCGACTCATCAAGAAAAAGAGGGAGAGGACTCAAATCAATATAATTAGAAATGTAAAAGAAGTTACAATAGACACCGCAGAAGTACAAAGCATCCTAAGAGACTACTACAAGCAACTCTATGTCAATAAAATGGACAACCTGGAAGAAATGGACAAATTCTTAGAAAGGTATAACCTTCCAAGACTGAACCAGGAAAAACTAGAAAATATGAACAGACCAATCATAAGTAATGAAATTGAAACTGGGATTAAAAA
>NW_021155090.1:1821-2239 GCF_002837175.3 Physeter macrocephalus | reverse complement strand
CTTTAAATAATTTTCCAAACCCACAGTCTTTCTTTGCGTCCCTTCTAGCAGCTGTTTTGAAGTGGAAGGACTACCGTAAGAACAGGTTATCACTGAGGGAGAATCAACCCACGTGTGACTGGAGCAGGCACGAAGCTACACCTGAGATAGGGACCCCGATAGGCAACAGCTTCGATCGTATTCAATCAAAATACTTACATGATGGAAGCTGTCGGTAATCGTGCTCATTCAAATACGTGTACATTGAAAAAAACGTACAGCTGAGGTTTAAATTCCGGACATTTTAAGGGGCGTTACGATACTTGTTGTACGTAACGCAAACTGCTGTCAGTCAGGCGATGAATCTTACGCAGCATGTTGAATAGACGGAATCGACGCTGTTACCGAAACCAGATCCTGGAAATAAGAAATACGCAAC
>NW_021155090.1:0-382 GCF_002837175.3 Physeter macrocephalus | reverse complement strand
CTGTATGCGACTGGCGGCTCCATAGTTCCTTTCCACTGAAGTAGTGAGCTCTTCTACACTCCTGTTCACTCCATAGTCTCTGCAAAACACTCCGCGAACCACGACAGTGACCAAAACGGTCTTGAGCATGGAGTGGCATTAAACGTACAGCGATCTCGACCGCTCTGGACAAACATGATTCTGATGGGCTTATGAGCATTGATACGTTTGCAATCCAGTCCTTGCGTATGTGAATTACGTGGATCAACAACTGCACCATAGCTGTTCGACAAGGCGTGTCCACTGGGTCTGCTGCCACTGTGCGTCTGCTTATTATCTCCCTGAAGACACAGATAGGAATGACAAATATTACACCGTACGCACGAGCAGTGAAACTAGATGG
>NW_021155088.1:1979-2239 GCF_002837175.3 Physeter macrocephalus | reverse complement strand
CCACCACTGCTGCTGCTGCTGATTCTGCTGCTGCTGTTGCGGATGAGGGTGCTGCTGCTCAGAGAGGTAGGTGCGGCAGTCAGAATATGCATAATCATCATTCTGCGGAAGCGATACGTGCTGGGGAACAGGCAATGTTACGGGCTGCTGCTGCTGTTGCTGCAGATGCTGCTGCTGCTGAAAATGCGGCTGCTGCTGCTGCAACTGCTGCTGCTGCTGAAAATGCGGCTGCTGCTGCTGCAACTGCTGCTGCTGCTGTA
>NW_021155088.1:0-707 GCF_002837175.3 Physeter macrocephalus | reverse complement strand
AGCGACGTTGCAATGGAGAAACAACGCATCGCTTCGTGGTTGCGGGATGGGAAAACCTGCATGCGCTACAAGCCGCAGGGTTTCCGCAGTGCCATCCAAGAGACCAACTGTGAGAACCACTGAGAACCACTGCGTCTAAGATGATAGGGATGGAAAAGAAGAAGAGAAGGAACAAGAGAGCTACCCATCAGAGTATTGGTATACGTTTTTTTCCCGCACAGATAAAAATTCTGATTTGCGCCCATCGCTTTATCTAGATAGAAATGGGTCTGTTCCGAGAGAGATATAGAGGGAGGGAGAGAATGCCCGACACACGTTGTGATCCGACGGGTGTACAAAGTATGGCGAGTAGATGATGTATTATGCATTCGCATAGGTAAATGACTTCTCTTTGTCTATACGTAGATTCTCTGCCTTTCTCGCTCGCTCCCTCTGTTTATTTTTACGAGGTCCTATCACTTCCCATGGCGCGTATGTACACCGTAAAAGCCGCAGGTCCCGTGCGGCTCTGGGGCTGCGATGATGGATGATGGTCTGTCGCACAGTCAACCATTTTTGTCTGTGTACATATGTGCACTGCCTTTTTTTTTTCTCATCTTCTCTCGCCTCCTGTGTCTGTACATGACTTATACCTGGCAGCCGGTTGCTTTTTTGGAGCTCTTGGGGCGCCGCTGAGTTCCCGGCTCTGCTTCACCGCTGTTACTCTT
>NW_021155085.1:1702-2239 GCF_002837175.3 Physeter macrocephalus | reverse complement strand
GAGGCAATGTAACCACCAACACGTACGTGGGTCTCAACACACCGACCAGCGCACCTGCTTCTCTCCCCGTGTGTCGCTGTTCTTTGTATCTTCATGTATCAAGATGGCACACGCAGAGACGTCCTGCACAGGCTCCCAAAACGCTCGCACCTGCTTCTCTCCCCGTGTGTCGCTGTTCTTTGTATCTTCATGTATCAAGATGGCACACGCAGAGACGTCCTGCACAGGCTCCCAAAACGCTGTCCGCGACGCCTGTGAAGCATAAATTGATTTTTCACAGAAGTTTTTACTTATTGATTTTGATTTCAAAAGGCACGTTTGTTCTAAGACGCATAATGGACTCCTCAATCCAGAGAGAAACACTACGACATCAAATGCTGAGTACGTTTCTGTACTTCTTGCACGGCGAGTTATGCGCAGGGATGCGTCCTGTAGGACTGCGCGTATTGGAGCGAGCGCTTGTGAAGAAACGGTTTACAGTGCGAGTAGGACGCGTGAGAGACACTGCATGCTACTACTTGTTGTATTCCCGACACT
>NW_021155085.1:0-171 GCF_002837175.3 Physeter macrocephalus | reverse complement strand
CTGCCGCGGCACCCGCCTCTTGTATCTACACTCCACGGAGAGTGCTACGCAGCGCGCGATCGTCTTTTTTTTCTTCCTTCTCTTCCGCGCACAATCACTAGGGATTATGTCATACTCAACAAGAAAAAAATTCTTCACATCCTTCATCGTCTTACGGTATTCCCCCTCCGT
>NW_021155084.1:1373-2239 GCF_002837175.3 Physeter macrocephalus | reverse complement strand
GCGGCGGCCGCTGGCCACCAATCTGCTGCAGCAGGAGAACCAGCAGTGCCAACAGCTGCAGCAGTCTGCCCGGCGACGGGGGGAGGAAGATGAGGGGGACAGGCTCCTCACTGCTTCTGATAGGCTCTCTCCTGTCGCGGAGCAGTGGGTATTGCAGCAGCAGCAGCAACGAAATGAAGAGGAGCAGATTCGAGACGAGGAATGTGTAGGTGATGATGATGAGCAGCAGCAGCTGGCACAGCAGCAGCTCCAGCAGCGCGTAGCTGAAGAAAGGCAGTTGCTGTCGGAGCTCCAGAGGCAGCAACAACTGGAGCAAGAGTGGCAGCGCCGCACGCAGGCAGCGCAGCCACGCGAGACAGAGGAGGAGGAGGAGGAAGACGAGGAAAAGGAAAAGCAGCAGCAGCAGGAGGAGAAGGAGAAGCAGCAGGAGAAGGAGAAGCAGCAGCAGCAGGAGGGAACGGAGAAGCAGCAGCAGCAGGAGGAGGAACAAGACAGCTCGCTGGCGCTGCAGCCGACACAGCTGGGTTTAGAAGGGGAGACTCCGCAGCTGCGAGAGCAATGGAGAACGATGCCGCAGCCGCAGGCGTTCGCCGGAGCTGCTGGGCAGCACCCACAGCAGCAGACGGAGAGGCAGGGCGAGGCGGCCGCCCTGTTATCGGTGTTGCTGCAGCAGCAGCAGCTCCCGAGCAGCGAGCACAATGTCACAGGTGGAGATCGCCTCTTCAACAAAAGAGGAAGGCACACAGGGGGAAACAAAGAGTTGTCTCAGGCAGAAGCAAGCAGCAGGCGGGAAAAAGGCGGCCTCACAAAGGAAGATCAGAGGGTGGGTGACAGCGCGTCGAGGGCAGCATCGAGGCCAAGCGAAG
>NW_021155084.1:0-181 GCF_002837175.3 Physeter macrocephalus | reverse complement strand
GTCGTCTATGCTGCTGCAACAGGCAAGAACCCCACGGGTCTGGCTGCTGTTCCTGCTGCAGGTGTGAGAAGGATTGCACGCTCTGTTGCTGCAGGTGGTGGAGAAGCCCAGCGCCTGCCGGCTGCTGTTTCTATGTTGCTCATGACTGATAATGACACACGTAGGAGGCTTGTTCAACCGG
>NW_021155082.1:1072-2239 GCF_002837175.3 Physeter macrocephalus | reverse complement strand
GGCAGCAGCCGCACCACCTCGCCACAGCACAACTGGTTTCTATCCGCGTCGACGGTGAAGCAGCGACCCCAGTGTGCTTCCTTAACGATTAGCACGAGCAGGAACAACCTCGCAGAAAACTTGACCACAGAGTGACTAACGGATGCTTCTCGTTATCGTCGAGACGACATCAGCACAAAAGAAGCTTTGGTAAAGAGTGCTCGCTCGGAGACCACAGCTACAGCAACCTGGAGTTGCCGCGACGCTGCAACTAAAAAGTACTTTCCACTGGCGTGAGTTTCCAAGAATAATCCGTGATACGTGTTACACCAGTGACCAAACATAGCGGTTAGCCTCATCTGTTTACCTGCATGTTGCAGGTGGAGCCTGGGCGTGGTGCTGCCTTTACGGAGACAGCACCAGCACCACCCTGATGAACAACGAACTGCCTGCGCCCACGGTATTTCACCAGCAAACGTCTGTTTCAGAAACAGCGGCAGCATACATGTGCAAGGGAATGTACGTGTATATACATATGTGCGCAAATTATATATGCACGTACAGACCTGCCACAGTAACCGTGGCTTAAGGGTTTACTATTGGCGACAGCGCTCAATCATCTCACTGCCGCGGCCAGCCCAGCCACGGGGTAGCAGCTGTCGTAGCAGTCTTAAACTCGGCGGAGCGGCGGCACGCGTAGAGCAGCAGCACAGCAGCCACATAAACTGCAGTGTCAGCGGCCGCGAAAAAGAGTAGCGAGAGCTCCTAACTGCCGCAGACAAGCAACAGCAACTGCAGAGAGGGAACAAGAAAAACGGGGAAAGTACCACTCGCGTCACCACCACCCCGTGAACACCAGCCATGCGCAACAATCCAGCCACACCAGAAGCCACACGGGCTCCCGGGCCTACAGACAACCTGAAAAAAGGATATACAAAAACGCAGCAGCAGTAGCGAACTCGAGTGCGTGAACTACCTCTTCTGTAGAGAGTTGTTTGCATCGCTTATTCCTTCAGTTTTGTGACGAGACTCCTCTGTGCTGCAGCAGACGGTGAGCGGGAGAGCGCACCAGCACTATCCGGTATGCGTGTACTACACCCGAGCGGTGCAGCCGGGCACCAGCAGTACCAGATGCACTGCAACAGCGCCGGCGTAGTTGGTTCTGCACTGTGTATGTGGCTTTAGTTG
>NW_021155082.1:0-215 GCF_002837175.3 Physeter macrocephalus | reverse complement strand
AAGATGTACTCGGGTAGGTGTGCGTTCAGACGTTGAAGACACGCCTGTGGTCACGCTACACACGTTAGCAGCTGCCTGGGGGAGTACAAATGCGCAAAAAGGTGGTGCACAGCAATGCATCCACTGTCGAGTTCGCCCGCCTCAACTGTTACCCATGGATTTCTCTCTGTGCGCGACTAGACTCGTGCCTGTGTATGTGTGTGCACGTCTGTATG
>NW_021155081.1:0-2239 GCF_002837175.3 Physeter macrocephalus | reverse complement strand
TCGTGGTACGTCTTGGCTGACGGTGCGTATATTCAATTTCCAGCAGTGCTACGGGGCAGTAACAGGAGACCAACGCTTCTCTTGCTCTGGCACAGCGCCATGCTGTTACAGCGGAGGGAAATCTCCACCAGCATATGTTCTTTCTCACACTTGTTAGCGAGTCGAGACGGACCTGGAGCGAGCAACAAAGCCGTCGTCGAGACGGACCTTTAGCGAGCAACAAAGCGCTCCCCAAACAAAAATATACACCACAAGATATACGTGTGAGCGTGGAGCGGGATGCAACCAGCGACACTTACGGCTACATACGCTGACTAATCTGCTAACCTGTTTATGCTGGCGATAGCACAATGCAACGGCGCAGCGACAGTGGAGATGCAGCTTGTGTGCGGGGGCTGATCCCATGCACGTACATACTTAGTACATAAAACAATATACCATGATGTATCTGGATGACATAGAGTGACATATGCGCGTATACGTAGGTATCCTCGTATGAGCAGTAACTGTATATGCTGTTACGTATCATGTTCCTCGATACATGTATGTATATCTTTGTATACAAGTACTGCGTAGTAGATGGGTTGTGCAACGGAAAAATACGCATGTACGAGCCGCATCGCGGTCGGACGCTTGATAGCATAGTAGATGAGCCTGTGCCAACACTATGCTCGTACACATGTGTATGAACTAAGGTTACAGACGTGTACGTGGACTTACTTGTCTCTATCTTCGTACGTGTGGTGCCCCTCAAACTGTTATACACAGTGATGCATTTGTACATACTCACCTGTGGCAGTGCATGTGACGGTACGTCCGCTTGTGCAACCAAATTCGTAGTGAGCTGCAAGGAATCACGCTCGTTCCTTCCTCGAGGGAAGCAGTCAGAAATTTTCAAATGGTTTCTGTTTTGCTGCATCCAAAGAGTCTTACGTCTTTGAGCTGTGTCTTGTTGTAAATGCACCGATGCGCCGCATCGAGAGAGCTTTTCTCTCTTTCCGTGTATTATGTGGTGGTAAGTAGTGGCGAAGCACGAATTCCCAGTACACTCTGGTTCCACATTCCACACTATTCTACCGTAGCTCCCCCACTTGTGTCGTGATCCGAGACGAAAGACACCGCAGTTTTTGCATCATCTTCAGCTCTTGAGCTATTTTGCCCTTCGCCCGCCAACATGTTTCTGTTTGTTGGAGCCACTCAATTTCTCTCTCACCCCGATTCAGAGACGGCAAAGACGCAGTTTCCAGTTCCTCCGTTTTTTTTCTTCCCAGCGTGTAACACTTTTCATGTATGTTGCCACGCAAATGAAAGCAGCAAATAAAAGCTGTAAAGCACGTAGTTCCCTTCCCGTCTACGTCCACATGTAGGCACTTGTCCGGCGTGATACTTTATCAAAGCTGCCAGGAAAAGTTCTTGTTTTCCTCCATACTTGCATCCATACTCGGGATAAATGAGGTGACAGCTTTCTGCTGCAAAATGTTGATGTGCAGTGTTGTTCCGTGTCTGCTGCAAAATTTTGGTGTGCAGTGTCGTTCCGCTTCGTCTTCAGCAAGTTTCCGGTGTGCTGCGGCCCTGTGATTCTGGACTTCACGGCAAACTGAATTACGGGAAAATGATGTCTTTGTTTGTTCTCTCTCCTCCCATTACTATCCTCGGGGCGCCGCCCCGTTGGCGCCGTCATCACTTGCGCTGCGGCCGCGCCCGTGCATGCACTCTCTAACAGCCAAACAACGAGACACTGCCACATTAAGAGCAAAAGCCGCCATAATAAATAGTTGGTGTGGCCTCAGGAGCATTCATACACGCAGAAGTAGTAATCTCGGCAATAGAGTGGTAGCAGTAACAGAGAGGCCCATGGCAGCACCACCAACAGAGGGGGCCAGAAAAGGAGCGGGAATGAGGCTGAGGAGCAGCAGCAATACAACAGCAAAAACAGTAACACACTTTTCTAACTTTTGGCTGACACAGCAGAAACACACTGCACACAAATATCACGGAACACTTTTTTAAACTTTGCAGTGATGTCAATGTATGGATACACGTATACCACGTACTAACACATTATACGTGTAATATTCAGTACGCCAGGTAATTACAATATGCAGGTGTGAACCCATGGACATAATACCCATAGCAAGAGTTACTTCTTCGCCAATTGTTTTGCATTCATTTGTACTCTACCGCTGCCACCTGGTTATCTTCCATCCTCCTTTCGACGGGCATTAGCCCATAGTCCTTT
>NW_021155080.1:1887-2240 GCF_002837175.3 Physeter macrocephalus | reverse complement strand
CGGCTATCCTGGTGTTTGCTGTTAGTTCTGAAAGCTGTTGCTCGTGCTTGCTTCTGTTTGTCTGTTTAGATTATGCATACACATGTACTGACAACATATAACGGCTCTACCCCGCGCCTCGCTTGCAAGCGTGTGCTGCCTTCGTAGAGAATTGATGTCGCCGCGGCGTGCAGCAAATGCAGCAGTGAGTGCAAACTCTACACGGGGCAGCAGCAGCGGTTGGCCGGCCATGCCCCCCCCAGCAGCAGCAACGGATATCCGGCCATGCCTCCAGCAGAAACAGCAGCTGCCTACCCTGTGGTCGGGTGCAGCGGCAGCAGCAGACGAAACGAAGGTGCAGTAGCCGTAGCAGC
>NW_021155080.1:0-502 GCF_002837175.3 Physeter macrocephalus | reverse complement strand
TTCTGCACCATGATCCCCACACACGGATATACATGCACACAAAAAATCCACATGTATATGGAAACGTGCGCGTAATTCCATATACACACTTGAAGCTTCACACACACACACACATGTAAGTGCGGATGAAAGATACACACACACACAGAGGCATACGAAAATAGACGTGTACATATGTACACATGCGAATACATGTGGAGGGACACATAAAGGTGCGTCTTTGAATTTTGCCTTCACATATATCTACGTCTGCCTAATAGACCAACGGCTTCACATGTCTTTGTTCTGCGTGAAAAAGCGAATCTCGCTGCACGCCGCACTGCCGCTCTGCAACCACTTCTTCCCCTGCACACCTCCACATACACAACGTGAGAACAACGACACGCATGTACTGTGTTGACGCATCGGGACGGAAGCAGAGGAACGCCTGCAGAAAAGCTCTTCCTTCAAAAAAACGTACCATCAGCCGTTTCAGGCGCAGACTTCTCCCACACTGTGGGTA
>NW_021155079.1:0-2240 GCF_002837175.3 Physeter macrocephalus | reverse complement strand
CGTCTCAGGGACGCCGTGCCAAGCTTTCGAAGAAGACTTCTCAGCTGAACACAGCTGCGCAGAGGCAGTGGGTAACGTGGAGCACGGACAATTCTTCCTCGCCAGTGTTGGGCCCGCAGGTGTGAAGAAAAAGAACTTTCTGTCCCACTCATTTGCACTCGGATTTTTTCCTTGAAAAAACTTTCCATTAGCACATACAGAGAAGAACTAAAACCCTGAGTTACACTAGACTTAATGGGCACGCTGTGCTCTCTGCCAAGGCCCGGTGTCATGTGTTCCTGTAGCCGTTCCGTTTCTCGTGTTTTTCGTTGGGACGATTCCATCTGAAGAAAGAAAACGCAGAGGCAGTCGCTAATTAATTGATTCACCGATCTGTTGTGAAAGGGGCTCGACGAGCATGTTGTTGACCTGAGAGAGAAAAATCGTTACCACGAAACAGACCGAAATGTGTCGCCTCGGTGTTTCCCGACGAACAGGTTAGCACTACCAGGGTCCTTTCTAATGTAAGTCTGACCAAAGAGCGCATGCGCGCGTATACATACAAGTCGTCCGCGCCACGCCACACCACTTGAGCGGAAGTAAAAATCAAATGTGCCGCCTTCATCCTCCATGTCAGTTTGATCTCCTTGGACTTCCAGGTAGAACCAGACATGCAGTTTACATAAGATTTGACCACGCTTATTAACGTAAAAGTGCACCAAACCAGCAGGGATTCCTTCTCGAGGCAGCCGCTCTCGAGACACGTGACGGGGAGAGCGTACCAGCGTAGGTTTCAATGACGCCTCACCCGGGACCAGAGCTTACGCGTATCTTTGCGTGAAGCACCGCAGTGGGCGAAAAAACCTGATGCCTGAAGTGAAACGTTCACGGAGGACATTTTGCCCTTGAAAGAGTCCTTCCTGGTGGTGGGAGAGGTCAACGTGGGTTGTCACGTTCAACGGCCTCATCTGCCGTGAAGTGATCACACGTAATACAGCCACCTCTCCTGTTTCTTTAGGACTCATGGACCTCACATTTTTTCGTATGAGTTACTTTTGCCGAATAGCTGCGCACTGGAGGAAAGGAAGACAATGAACTGGTTGAGAGGCGGGAGAAGCCGTGTGTAACACTACGATGGACTTGTGTCAGTTAGGGGTCAAATTGTCCAGGTGTCACCCGCTGTATTGATTGGCTGTACAGTCATCCACGTATCTTTAGAAGAGCGAGTGGCGTCCTCCCTTCATCGCACACATTGTTCGGCGGTCCGCATTCTGAACATGAGCTGGATACGCGCCGGCGGCACAGTAATGAAACGTTACTGCACCCTTTCTGAAAGACCGGTGCTTTTCTGCCGCTTGAAAACAGCTGGATATAGCTTTGGGCCGCCAGGCAAACCAGAGTGGACTCCATCATCAATAATCTTAAGGCTAACTTCACGAGGTGTTCAGCGCTTTGACGTTTTTAAGGCACAACATGGCTTTCAGTTGCTGACCTCGGAGGAGTTTCAGCTTTTGCACACGCGATAGCACATCGAATTTATTTCAGCGGAAGGTGGCTCTCGCCGAGGCATCCGGCGTTTCTGCAAGTGTATATAACTGTTGGTTGTTGAGGCGTTGTATGTTGCGTTACGTGCTTCCCCTACTAAGGGAGGTCATCATGGTGTAGCAGCGCGAGGAAGCTGCGACATTAGACGGCTGCTAACACAATTCGTCGTGCACATACGGAAGCGGATTTCAAGTACTGCTCGTAATGTTGGCAGAAGTATGCTTTGTCTTCACTATCGGCAACCCCGCAGCACAAATAGATGGACAGTAGAAAACAGCGACACGGCTGCAACGAATTCTCTGCAGGGCCGTACTGTTGGCCGTCCTTATTCCTGATGTCCGTGTTAAGGACAAACAGTCGCATAATGGCCAATAATACATGGTGCCGAGACACCAAGTGCGCACACGGCGAGGGACCCCGCCTTATTTACTGGACGGCGACGAGACTCTTGCGCAAGATTGAGCTACAGTTGAGACTACCAAAGCATGCGGTGCAGCGTTCCCACGAAATGCAAAAAAGAACGCCGGCAAGACCCACTGCTACCAGACTTGTCGACTTCAAGCAGGCCAAATGAGCAAGTCTCCTGCATCCGCAAATTGGCTGTTGTCCTTAAAAATGGGAGAGGAGAGGGAAGCAGAATGACCACTCGGCAGTGCAGAGGGAATAGTTTCCAGACTGTATTTTCAACTGTGCTGGCGCACTAGCCTGAAGTCTTT
>NW_021155078.1:2044-2240 GCF_002837175.3 Physeter macrocephalus | reverse complement strand
TACGCTTTCAAGGAGATACAGAGAGAGACCCGCGATGCCACCAGGATTTTGTTGAGGAAACTCATATCTTCGGATAACTCTGTGAACGTATACTGACGTAGGTTGTGGGGTTGCTGCTCGAAGACACAAATCGCAAACATGCCTGCCCCATTCAGGACACCAGCGCGCGACCAGCAGCAGCAAGGGCAAGAGAACA
>NW_021155078.1:0-204 GCF_002837175.3 Physeter macrocephalus | reverse complement strand
AGCTACGGCACCAGCAGGCGAGATGCTGCAGCGAAGGCGCGGGGCCAGCAGCAGAGGACCGGTGGAAAAAATGGAAGAGAGAATAGAGAAATGCAGTGCACCATGCAAGAGGGGGGAAGGCACACGCACCAGCAGCGGCTGTGAGAGTGTTATTTTTCAACTGAGAAGGCCGCAGCAGGCAATGTATCGTGCGCAGCAAGCACC
>NW_021155076.1:0-2240 GCF_002837175.3 Physeter macrocephalus | reverse complement strand
GCAACTGCTTCACCGTTGTCGCCTGCTGCTCCTGATCAGCACAGGTCCGCGAAGGGATGGACAGCTACTAGGCGATGAAAAGCGCGGACGGAAAGGTAAATGCTGGCCTCCGTAAAAACATTACGTACATCGGGAGAACACACGATTTCTTTCATGAACTATTCCCTCGCTCGAACAACCGAAAAATCAAATTGGCTTAACTGATTTTGACAAGCTAGTCCTAGAAGAGTGTTGTAAACCATTGTAAACGCGTACAACGACCAATGTAATCCAGGTAAGTCCGTAAAAGAGTTTCTTTACGTGGTGGCACCTGAGCGTGTCAAGCCCCACCACCAACAACCTAAGTCGAGAGCTTTTGAACATCTATCTGCCAAAACATCACTAACATAACGGCAGAATAGTTATAACGGTAAGTGCTACCAGCCGGATAAAGACTGCTTTGAGATGAAGTGAGGGTGCTTTTAGGTCCGCTTTCTCCATGTTCTGTAGGTGCAACTTCTGTAGCAGGTCTTCTGCAAAGAAGTCACCAGTGCTTTTGACTGTGCCAACATACCGTGATGGGTGTTTCAATTAGGACACTTAAGTCTCTTCTGCTGTTTAAAGAAGTAGTTAATTTGGCGACTCCTTCATCACCTTAGTGAAAGCTGTTTAGTCCTCGCAGGGCTGCCTATCTCCTTCGCCCTCCGCGTTCCGGATGTGAGTGAGCGAAATTCTATAGGGAGAACTGTGAGCGCATAAATAGACATGCAAAATAGTAGCAAGGGTTGCCAGCAGATTCTTATATGTTATCCACTCTCATAATGTTGTCTCTACACAATGCATATTAAAATCTGTAGGCATCAACATGGTACCTGCGCAGACGTACACATGAATAAAACTATACGCCCACGAATGTATATATGCGACCTTGACGAGGAGCTGATGAACCTTGGCTCCTAATTACTATGGTATATCCGTACAACGTGGTAACCTGCACGTACCAGAGAAAACTGTCAAGGCGTGATGAAAGGGGGTTGTCAAAGAGCACCAACAGGCCTAAAGAAGCTGTGGGATGGTATCGTAGAGCACAGCAGATTTCTGTCTGCTTTTTAGAATTAGCGAGAAGATTGTTCCAAAACAATACCTGCGGCTTAGGGGCGGCGAAACCTTTGCGAATAGAGTAGTGTGTTTAGTGAAGTGCTTAGTCAAGCTGCGCAAGATGCGTTCGCTTCGCCACGAATCGGGGGCTGGTGAGGGGATCATATCGATATCAGAAATCCACTTACATAAGTGACAAGCTACATAGTTCAAAGAGAACCTCTAGGTTGAAGTTATTGGACAGGCAAGGTATTAACAGCCTGCGTGACTCTCGTCCACCAGCCATAGTGATTGGTGCACCCACTCTTGCAAGTTGCTGCAAGGCAAGAATTTCATTCCACCGCTTACGGATATGGCGTAGTGGTCAGCGAATGTGTTGAATACTTCACATTCGGTTGTTTGGACGTTGAGCAAGGCGTTTGATGGTGAGGGACCACCCTCAAACATGGAGACGTACGCCGTACGTAAATATATGTGCTTTTTCGAAGAATGATTTCTTTCCGTAGGACGGCAGAGGTTAGGTGGGTCTCCGATTGGCGGAGATCCTTCATTGAGTCCTTGCCTAAGGTCTACGCGAGCAGCGAGCTAGCGCTTGTCTTCGAGCGCTTTAGACCACTTTACGTGTTGTGAAGGCGCCAGTCAAGGATTATAGCGAGAAATACGAGGAGAAGGCGCGGAAAGACACAGAAAAGACTTTGTAATGAGACCACGAACTTACAAGGGGGCAACACTTCGCGCAGGTGCTATCCGGGTGGGCGACCGCCACAACGCTCGCAGGCACACGCAGTGTGTCTTGCGATCGCCGCGCGCACGCGGCGTCGCCATGTGGAAAGGCGGCTTTGCGTTGCTCAATCCTCCGTCGAAAACGTATATCTCCGTCGGTGAACGCTTTAATATCTGTATTCTGTGGCGGACGAGCTTCCAATGGAGGCAGAATAATGCGTCTGGTGGTTCTGCCTTCAATACCATGGGTATACCACTTAACTACTATTCCGCATTTACGCTTGGGACTATCTACACTTCAGCGTCAAAGACCCAGATGGGCTGTAGAGCAGCAAAAAATGCCATTGTCTTGATTGATACTAACACATACCATCTGGGTCCTCCTTCGCGGCTCTATTGTCCGCTGTGGCTGCATGAGGGTGTAGTCCTTCTTTCCAAAG
>NW_021155075.1:1252-2240 GCF_002837175.3 Physeter macrocephalus | reverse complement strand
AAAAAAAAAAAAAAAAGCAGACTGAGAAAATATTTGAACTGATTATAGTAGAAAAATTGAAACTGTGATTAAAAATCTTCCAACAAACAACCCAGGACCAAATGGCTTCATAGGTGAATTCTACCACACATTTAGAAAAGAGCTAATACTTATCCTTCTCAAACTCTTGCAAACTATAGCAGAGGGAGGAACACTTCCAAATTCATTCTACGAGGCCAGCATCACCCTGATACCAAAACCAGACAAAGATGTCACAAAGAAAGAAAACTACAGGCCTTTATCACTGATGAACATAGATGCAAAAATCCTCAACAAAATACTAGCAAACAGAATCCAACAGCACATTAAAAGGATCATACACCATGATCAAGTGAGGTTATTCCCAGGAATGCAGGATTCTTCAATATACACAAATCAGTCAATGTGATAAACCATATTAACAAATTGAAGGAGTAAAACCATATGATCAACTCAATAGATGCAGAAAAAGCTTTCAAGAATTTTCAGCACCGATTTATGATAAAAATCCTCAAGAAAGTAGGTAGAGAGGAAACATACCTCAACATAATAAAGGCTATATATGACAAACCCACAGCCAACATCATTCTCAATGGTGAAAAATTGAAGCCATTTCCACAAGATCAGGAATAAAACAAGGTTGCCCACTCTCACCATTATTATTCAACATAGTTTTGGAAGTTTTAGCCACAGCAATCAGAGAAGAAAAAGAAATAAAGGGATTCTACATCAGAAAAGTAGAAGTAAAACTGTCATGGTTTACAGATGACATGATACTATACCTAGACAATCCCAAAAATGCTACCACAAAACTACTAGAGCTAAATAATTAATTTGGTAAAGTACCAGGATACCAAATTAATGCACAGAAATCTCTTGCATTCCTGTACACTGTTGATGAAAAATCTGAAAGAGAAATTAAGGAAACACTCCCATTTATCATTGCAACAAAAAGAATAAAATACCTAGG
>NW_021155075.1:0-610 GCF_002837175.3 Physeter macrocephalus | reverse complement strand
AGCAAGATCCTTTTTGACACACCTCCTAGAGAAATGGAAATAAAAACAAACATAAACAAATGGGACCTAATGAAACTTAAATGCTTTTGCACAGCAAAGGAAACCATAAACAAAATGAAAAGACAACCTTCAGAATGGAAGAAAATATCTGCAAAAGAAGCAACTGGCAAAGGATTAATCTCCAAAATATACAAACATCTCAAGCAGCTCAATATCAAAAAAAAAACAACAACCGAATCCAAAAATGGGCAGAAGACCTAAATAGACATTTCTCCAAAGAAGATATACAGATTTCCCACAAACACATGAAAGGGTGCTCAACACCACCAATCATTAGAGAAATGAAAATCAAAACTACAATGAGGTATCACTTCACACTAGTTAGAATGGCCATCTTCAAAAAATTGATATAACCCCTATTGGGAACAGTATGAAGGTTCCTTAAAAAACTAAAAATATAACTACCATACAACCCGGTAATACCAGTATTTGGTATATACCCTGAGAAAACTATAATTCAAAAAGAGTCATGTACCACAATGTTCAGTGCAGCTTTATTTACAATAACCAGGACATGGAAGCAACCTAAGCGTCCATCAACAGATGAATG
>NW_021155074.1:0-2240 GCF_002837175.3 Physeter macrocephalus | reverse complement strand
AATCCGAAACGGTTCCTCTCTCCTGGAAAAGGATACATACATACGTCTGCATACACATATGTATATGCAGAGACATATATCATACACCTCGATATGGTCAAGGGCTGGCTGGGGTGGCAATGGACGTCTTTACTGCACAGTACCTTCTTTTCCACCTTTCGTTAAAATTTTCAAGCCCGCTCAAGAACATTTATAAGAAAAAAGTCCCTGAGGAAGAGACATCACTGAAGAGGGCACGCGAACACTGCCCCAGAGGATCTTCGATGCAGTTCTTCGCCTCTATCCTGGGTGTTGAGGCTGCAGAAGGCAGATCTACATGGAGCTTGCACTTGTAGTTACACGGGTACTTCTGCGTAAGATGCGTACGCGACTATACGTTAGTTCTTCTATATTTCGCTACAGCGATATCCTGCAGCCCTTTCATATTGGCTTTCACTGCCAGCATTTGGCAGGCACTACGGGCCGAATAGTATGGTGCACATAGATGATACTAAAAGGTTCGGTCTTCTTTTTTCATACACATCAACATATGTTCTGTGTGTAGATCTGTTCACATAATCTGCATATGGGGAACACACACTCGCACGGGTGTTTTTTATTCGTGTATATACGGGCACTAGAGCAAACTTGAAGGCAGTCGTTCATATGACAGCCACCAGCCTCACAGAGGGTGAATTCCGCAATTTATTGTGTTAGGGTCCTGCACCTGCACACTCCTCTAGGTTTTCGTAATTTTCAACCTTCAGCGGTGTGTAAGTGATCCGACTCATCTACATGTCTCGGAAAATGAGCGTCTGCCTTCGTGTTCCGTAGACGCACGCACGCACACACACACACACACACACACACACTGGTCCCCTAGTAAAAACAAGGGCATAGTCACGTTTGTGAAGGCATACTTAAGACCAATCGTGCGTAACTACAGATATTCACACGCACGTGTGAACATCCTCGCGGAGCCTAGATTTACATGTGAAAGAGGTGAGAATGATACACTCTGCAAACGTATGTGACTATACCGGGGATTATGGAGCTACGTGCACGACAACAGGGATGTTGAAAACCCTCAAGAGTTTCATGTATAGTACGCAGGTCCACTTGTGGAAAACCCACACAGTACAGTTTTTCGACACGTTTATGAATGCGTAAGAATACTGAGGGTTCAGATACCCCTATTCGTTATGAGATTCCATACGAAGGTTACGCAGCGTTTACGGGGGAATATGTGCGGTTGCTTCGTCTTCGTCTGTACGTGCGCCACAGTAAAACAATCGCTCTTTATCACGGAATCTGCTGGACGCAGACTTCAGGGCGATGGCTGATTCGAGTGTGAACCTGAGGCATGAAACCTATTTGCATAAAAATGTAAGGAAGAGCAATGGGACACGACTGCTCGTCATTCTAGACAAAATTCACTGACATGAATTCATAAGTACTTATATATATATAAGGATCGAAATTTAGGCACACGGGGGTAGAGGTTGAAACGTGACTCCCGTCACATCCACACATCCACACATGTATATCTGCGTATACAACTACCGATAAAGTTGAGCTAAATAGTTGGATAGAATGCAAGTTGCGAGCAGAGACGTGTGTCACTGATGTGTGATAAAGTTGAGCTAAATAGTTAGATAGAATGCAAGTTGCGAGTAGAGACGTGTGTCATTGATATGTGGTAAAGTTGAGCTAAATAGTTAGATTGAATGCAAGTTGCGATTAGAGACGTGTGTCATTGATGTGGGTGATGCTAAAGGGGTTCTGCGGACCGTGTGTATGGTTTTTCGCACGCGGAAGTCTCAAACAAGTTTACATATGTATATGCGCATAGACGCAGCTGGAGAAGTGTAGGAAGCTTGTACTCGCCGTTTCACAGTTGTTGCAGAGTGAACGCGTTTGTTTGCTGTGTTGGCTTGTGTTGCACAGAGTAGATTGTCAGATGCACACACGGAAGCGTATACGGACGTTCTGGTACGTGTACAGCAAGAAGCCTTGCAACACGAAAAAAGTACAACTACGTATATATGCGGAATGGTATAGGACGATACGTCAGACCATGCGTCAGCGTGAACACAAGAGTGCAGAAGACGAATGTACGCGCGCGCATGCGTGATATGCCTTACCTGAGCATGTCTACCTAGATTGCTACTGCATATACTCTACGTAAAGTTCAGCAAACGCGCACGGATAAATACATAGACATACATATGTCAGTGTCACATACCACGTAAAGGTACGTG
>NW_021155073.1:0-2240 GCF_002837175.3 Physeter macrocephalus | reverse complement strand
AAAGAATTGAGGACAGTCTCAGAGACCTCTGGGACAACATTAAACGCATCAAAGAATTCAGAATAATGATGGTAAAGATGATCCAAAATCTTGGAAATAGAACAGACAAAACGCAAGAAACATTTAACAAGGACCTAGGAGAACTAAAGAGGAAGCAAGCAACGATGAACAACACAATAAATGAAATTAAAAATACTCTAGATGGGATCAATAGCAGAATAACTGAGGCAGAAGAACGGATAAGTGACCTGGAAGATAAAATAGTGGAAATAAATACTGCAGACAGAGTAAAAAAAAAAAGAATGAAAAGAACTGAGGACAGTCTCAGAGACCAATGGGACAACATTAAATGCACCATCATTCGAATTATAGGGCTCCCAGAAGAAGAAGAGAAAAAGAAAGGGACTGAGAAAATATTTGAAGAGATTATAGTTGAAAACTTCCCTAATATAGGAAAGGAAATAGTCAATCAAGTCCAGGAAGCACAGAGAGTCCCATACAGGATAAACCCAAGGAGAAACACGCCAAGACACATAATAATCAAACTGTCAAAAATTAAATACAAAGAAAACATATTAAAAGCAGCAAGGGAAAAACAACAAATAACACACAAAGGAATCCCCATAAGGTTAACATCGGATCTTTCAGCAGAAACTCTCCAAGCCAGAAGGGAGTGGCAGGACATATTTAAAGTGATGAAGGAAAAAAACCTACAACCAAGATTACTCTACCCAGCAAGGATCTCATTCAGATTTGATGGAGAAATTAAAACCTTTACAGACAAGCAAAAGCTGAGAGAGTTCAGCACCACCAAACCAGCTTTACAACAAATGCTAAAGGAACTTCTCAAATGGTAATAGGAACATACATATTGATAATTACCTTAAATGTAAATGGATTAAATGCTCCCACCAAAAGACACAGACTGGCTGAATGGATACAAAAACGAGACCCATATATATGCTGTCTACAAGAGACCCACTTCAGACCTAGGGACACATACAGACTGAAAGTGAGGGGATGGAAAAAGATATTCCATGCAAATGGAAATCAGAAGAAAGCTGGAGTAGCAATTCTCATATCAGACAAAATAGACTTTAAAGTAAAAACTATTACAAGAGACAAAGAAGGACACTATATAATGATCAAGGGTTCGATCCATGAAGAAGATATAACAATTGTAAATATTTATGCACCCAACATAGGAGCACCTCAATACATAAGGCAAATACTAACAGCCATAAAAGGGGAAATCGACAGTAACACAATCATAGTAGGGGACTTTAACACCCCACTTTCACCAATGGACAGATCATCCAAAATGAAAATAAATAAGGAAACACAAGCTTTAAATGATACATTACACAAGATGGACTTAATTGATATTTATAGGACATTCCATCCAAAAACAACAGAATACACATTTTTCTCAAGTGCTCATGGAACATTCTCCAGGATAGATCATATATTGGGTCACAAATCTAGCCTTGGCAAATTTAAGAAAATTGAAATCATATCAAGTATCTTTTCTGACCACAACGCTATGAGACTAGATATCAATTACAGGAAAAGATCTGTAAAAAATACAAACACATGGAGGCTAAACAATACACTACTTAATAACGAAGTGATCACTGAAGAAATCAAAGAGGAAATCAAAAAATACTTAGAAACAAATGACAATGGAGACACGACGACCCAAAACCTATGGGATGCAGCAAAAGCAGTTCTAAGAGGGAAGTTTATAGCAATACAATCCTACCTTAAGAAACAGGAAACATCTCGTATAAACAACCTAACTTTGCACCTAAAGCAACTAGAGAAAGAAGAAAAAAAGAACCCCAAATTTAGCAGAAGGAAAGAAATCATAAAGATCAGATCAGAAATAAATGAAAAAGAAATGAAGGAAACAATAGCAAAGATCAATAAAACTAAAAGCTGGTTCTTTGAGAAGATAAATAAAATTGATAAACCATTAGCCAGACTCATCAAGAATAAAAGGGAGAAGACTCAAATCAATAGAATTAGAAATGAAAAAGGAGATGTAACAACTGACACTGCAGAAATACAAAAGATTATTAGAGATTACTACAAGCAACTGTATGCCAATAAAATGGACAACCTGGAAGAAATGGACAAATTCTTAGAAATGCACAACCTGCCGAGACTGAACCAGGGAGAAATAGAAATTATGAACAGACCAATCACAAGCATTGAAATTGAAACTGTGATTAAAAATC
>NW_021155071.1:0-2240 GCF_002837175.3 Physeter macrocephalus | reverse complement strand
TGCTACTATATTTGTATCATGCATAGGGAATAGTGGCATATATTGCTATTCGCTGCTCCTCTGCTGAAATAAACGCCCCGCTTTCGCTACTGCGGAAGGGCCTCCGCGTATCCTCCTCAGCAGGACAAATTTCGAGTGATGCGCACACATTATTCGACAAGCAGCCTTGCCTGAGGCACACACCTCTCATCGACCTAGAAGAGACTATCGCTTCTGCCACTGTTGCGACTGCTGGGACTGCAGTTCAGGGCGCTCCTCCATCAGAGCTAACGTTTTGTTCTTCGTGGGTTGTGGTGCTGGTGGGCGTCCGCGTGTGTGCGTGCCAACCGCCGAGTAAGCCACCACTACCACCGCATCAGCACTTTGCACTGATGACTGCTTCTCCGGCCGCTGCTGCAGCAGTGTTTGCTGCCACCGCGGCGTACGCGGTGCGGCAGTGTCGTCCTAAATTTCCAGCTGTGCCGTGCAACCTGCCCCCCTAGCTGCGTATATGCATCTGCAGTATTAACTGCCTCCTGCTGCTGCTACAGTCACGCTATTTTGGCCAACCTCCTCTAAGTCTGCTGCTCCGTGCGTGGAACTGTGTGACGGCTTCAACTCTACGTTGCTGCGACAGCTGCTCGTGGCGCTCTTGACACTGTTCCTGCAGTACCCGCTGCTGCTGCTCCTCCCTCTTCTCCTATATTCCATTGGTCCAGCTCCTGCCGCTCGTGCTTCGTATTGGCGGGGCGTTGGTTCTGCTGCTGCCGCTGTTGGTCTTCGTACTGCTGCTGCTTTACGTGCTACTTGCTGGTGCTCTTGCTGGTGGCCTCCGTGCTGCCTCGCAGTTTGCGCTTGCTGCTGTTATTGCTACTGCAAGGTGCTGCTGCTCCTTGAGCGGTGGGGGTCGCTCGCTTCTCCTCTTGTTCCTCCTCTTCACCTGTTGCTGCTGTAGATTATACGGCTCTGTGTCGCGTCACCGCTTCCACTGTTTCTCCTGCAGTTGCAACAGCTTCTGTCGGCTGTGCGACTGCTGCTGATGCTGCAGCAGCTACACTCGCAACGAAAGCCCGCTTCATGCCCTGCTGCGCGTGTCTTCATCCTCGCAAGCGGAAACAAGTCATTCAAACATTGTATGTACCTCAGTGCGCTCTTTGTTTACTCGGTTTTTCTTCCTTATGTGTGATTAAAACGACGACGACGAATGATGAGACTGTGTCGCGCCCGTGTTCTGGTGAAGAGGAAAAAAGGCAGACTGAATACTAACGAGTTGAGTGCCTGTGCAGCACCCACGGCAACACCAATAAGGCGACGAAGTACCTACCATCTGTGTTAGCAGCAGCACTACCAGCAGCAGGTAGAGAATGTATATTTTCCTGTGGGGACTGCAGTGCTGCCAAAAAAAGAGTTCCTTTTTCGTACCCAACACGTGTGTTGTTTCTTCGGCCGATTGAAATAAATCCGTCTCTCTCCGGCACCACCTGTTCTGCGCTGTCCTCGTCTTCCCCGAAATTGTCACGGTTTCTTATGTGTTACGCCGTCCTTCTCCCTTCATTTTCACGTGTGTGATTCGCCGTTTACGTCCTCATGCATCCGTACCTCTCTACCGAGTCGTCCTGCTTTGCGCACTTCTTCGTCTTTAAATCTCAACGCGTGTTCCGTCTCCTCGTCCACCAGCGCTCGGAAGTGTGACATCTTGCTGGGCCCTTCGCCTCCTCTCTGTTATCGCATCTTTTACCCGTTTTTCTACTCGTCGCCGTCTGTTTTCATCCTCTTCTTCCGTAACTCTTCCTTTGTCTCACTCGCCTTATTTCTGCTGCGTGCTTTTCCACGCCTTCCTCTCTTGTAGCCTGCGTGCCCCTAACCGTCTTGCCTTTCTACTTAGGCTTCATCCGTTTATCCTGGGTTTTTAATGTCATCTTTCGACGTCCTGTGCATTTGGTTCTTCCTGTCACCTTTCCACATTAATATCCCTTCCAGTTTCCATTTCCTCCGGGAAAAATCGAATTCCACTCTCCTCTCAACGAGCCCATTCTCTCTTGCCACTCAGCACACCTCTCATGGAGTTGGCACGTTGGACGAATTCGCAAAGCACTCGGTTGCTCGATGATCCCTTCTGAAACACTCCAAATTCCACTGTTTGTCTCCGGTTTGCCCTCTGCAACAGTACTTTTTCAATCAAATAAAGGCCGTCCCCTTGTTAATCCTCCTGGAAAACTGCGCATTTATGAAAAGATAAGCAGGTTTCGCGATAGCACTTT
>NW_021155070.1:2068-2240 GCF_002837175.3 Physeter macrocephalus | reverse complement strand
TGGTGGTGCTTCTATCTCTGCATGTGCTGCTAATGTTGATGGGCTTGCTGCTGTATCCGCTGCTGCTGGTGCTCCTGGTGTTACACTTGCTTCTGCAGTAGCTGCTCCTGTCGCTCCTGCTGCTGCTTCTGCTAGTCATCCTGACGCTGCTACCCTTTCTCCTGCTGCTACG
>NW_021155070.1:0-595 GCF_002837175.3 Physeter macrocephalus | reverse complement strand
TGCTGCTGCTGCAAACGCCCGCCCTGCATGTTCTATTCAGCCTGCCGCTACGTTTGCTCCTGGTGCTGCGTCTGCTGCTGCTGTTGCGCCTTCCCGTTCCGCTCCTGCATCTCGCCTCATTACTCCTCCTGCTGCTGCTACCTCGTGCGTCAGCTTTCCTTCTTCTCATCCTGCTGCTGCTCTTTCGTACGCTGCCCCGGCTGCTGTGCCTGGGACTGCTGTTGCTGCGTGCCCTGCCTCTATTTACGTCTCTCCTGCTGCTGCGTCTATGGCCTTCCCCTCTCGGGGAGGTGACCACGCAGCAGCAGCAATGCAACATGCTGCGCCCGCTCCCTCTTCTTTCGCTTCACCTTATTCTTCCTGTGCAGCAACAGCAGCAGCTCAGACCCGCAACGAGGCGTTGAATTACTATTATTTGAACAATGCTTCAGCACAAGCCTGGGACAGCCGCATGGCTTCTGCTGTTGCTAGTGCTGCTGCTTCTGACTGGACAGCAATCTACAATATTTACTCGCACTGGTATAACGAGGCCCTGTCTTTTGCAGCGCTGCAGCAGCAGCAGCTGCGCCTCCGGCAACAGCAACAGCAGCAACAG
>NW_021155069.1:2031-2240 GCF_002837175.3 Physeter macrocephalus | reverse complement strand
TTTTTTTTTTCGGCCGTGCCGTGGGGCATGTGAGTCCTTAGTTCCCTCAGCAGGGATCGAACCCGCACCCCCTTCATTGGTAGCAAGGAGTCTTAACCACTGGACCACCAGGGAAGTCTCACTGTGGGACTTTTTTTTTTTTTTTTTTTTTTAGTGTTACGCGGGCCTCTCACTGTTGTGGCCTCTCCCGTTGCGGAGCACAGGCTCCG
>NW_021155069.1:0-897 GCF_002837175.3 Physeter macrocephalus | reverse complement strand
CTCCTCTCCTTACCTGCAGGCGACTAGCACAGTGAACGCCCAGTGAGTGATGGTGGAGTAGATGAATGTACCAGGAAATGAAGAACAGTGGTCCCTCGGTGTCCGCGGGAATTGATTCCAGGACTTTCCCAGAGTCCCGTGTATAAAATGGTGTAATATTCGCACATAACCAATCCAATCCTCCGATATACTTTAACTCATCTCTAGACAGATTATTTATAATACCTAATACAGTGTAAATGCTATGTAAATAGTTGTAAATACAGCGTAAACACTATGGAAATAGTTGCCTATGCGCTGGAAATTCAGCTCTTGCTTTTTGGAACTTTCTGGAATATGTTTTTTTCCCTGAATGTTTTCCATCTGTGGTTGGTTGAATCCGTAGATGCAGAAGCCAAGGATAAGGAGGGCCTACTGAACTGGATGAGGAGAAATGATTGCTTCATCAGGGAAACTTTGTAAAGGGGATTTGGGCTTCTGACAAATGGCTGAACTTGGAGTAGGGGAAGCAAGATTTCCAGGAAGGAAGAGTAGAGAATTTTATTAGAAAGTTGCCTTTGCTTCTTGGTGATGTTGATTAATAGTAAATGAGGACCCAGGACCTGGAAGGGAAGGAAGGCAGCACAGGCCTCACACAGAGGAAGTATTCAAGGTACCCTAGCTTGTGGGATCCCTTACAGCCATATTCTACTCCCTTCTGTCCAGTTCAGTGGAAATGGGTGTCTGCCCATTCTGTTGCTTGTATTATTGTGAATTACTTGGATGTCAGACCATAGACGTGTCTGTTTCTGAGTTTGCTAGACGCTTTGTTCACTTCTTGGAAGAAAATGATTCTGATCAGTCAGAAATCCAGTCACCGGAAACAGTTTAAATACTAACATCTTACTGCTGATGAGA
>NW_021155068.1:0-2240 GCF_002837175.3 Physeter macrocephalus | reverse complement strand
TCCTAGGAAGAGGGTTCTTCCTCAAACGAACTGCCTAAACGAAAGAAAGCGCTCGGACTCTTACGTCACTGGCTCCTTCCACAGTCAACCTTCCTAGGAAGAGGGTTCTTCCTCAAACGAGCTGCCTAAACGAAAGAAAGCGCTCGGTCTCCTAGGGTCCTGTGCGTCTTCCAAATGTCTGCAGCTTGACACCAGACATTGTGCTCTGGTTGCACTTGGACCCCAAGCTGACTTTCTCCTTGAGGTAGGTTGACTTGAGGTATGAAGACCCGCAAGGTATTGTAAGCAAAGTATTCTTCTCACTACAGCTCCGACAAGGACGGTGAGGCAGACTGCACGGAATGCGGCCGCTGCTCCAACCGTGTTCCCGGGGCTATTGTGGAGCTGAGGACATCTAGCTCTCCCGAGGACGTGTGCAACATGCTGCCAATCACTCAGCAAACACCCTGGTACTCTGAAGTGTCTACGCGTCTGAACGATGCGCAGCCAGCCCGGGGAGCCTGGGGGTACTCGGTGTCCTTGCACGGAAACGGGTGCTGACGCGAGGGGCCGAGGAGTCCTGAAAAGCTTACCTAGAGTTCAAGTAAAGCAGAAGAGCGACTAAGGCCTCATGGAAGCTGCTGCAGGCCTACCCTGCTGTGTGGCATATCAGGGCCCTCCTTCGAAGCGAGGACTCACTTTGCCTTTTCCTTTAGCTAGAGAACAGGATAGGATGAGCTCCCACCCAGAACCTGAAATACCCTGTGCTTTCGTGAAAGCTTTTTTTCCTCTCACAGCCATGCCGACAGTGAGTAGAAGCCCGACTACAAGAGTGTTTATCAGGTCACGTCAAGGCACATGAATGTTGCTTTCCTCATGGGAAATACAAGGCTGGTCACCTCAGGTCCCGTTTCGAGATTGACACGCAGCAGAAGAATCTATGGTTTCGAACTGGTGAAAAGAGACCTAGCTACCTACTTGGCGCTTCCCTGATTCAGCGTTTCTGCACAGGGTTTTGTACGTGTAGCGAACTGCCTAGACGAAAGGCTGCCCTAGGCGTCCTTGGGCCCAGTGAATGTACCAAACGCCTGAAGTGTTACACAGAAACCTGTGCTTTACTGGAAGTGGCAATGCAAGCCGTCGTGCTCCTTGAGATCCGGTGAATTCCGGTATGAGGTGCGCGAAGGACTTCTGAGCGGAGGGGGTTTCTCCGTACAGCTCAGACTAGGGCAGCGAGGCTAACTTCCATGGTATGCCGCGCTTGCTACAACCGTGTTCCTGACGATGTTGGTGAGGTGAGACTCGCTAGCTCTCCAAAGGAAGAGTGCAGTGTGCTACCCTTCAATCGGCCTACCCAGGGCCACCCTGAAGGACTTAGGGACGAGTGTGGCCCAGCAAGCCTCGGGGAGCCTGGGGGCAAAGAGAGTACTTGTCCTGAAATGGGTGCTGAGGCGAGGGGGTCAGGAGTCTTGAGAAGTGTATTCCCGTGGAACTCATGCAGAGCAGTGACTCAGTCCTCAGGGAACGTGCTGCTCGCCTACCCTTCTGGAAGCCAAATCAGGGCCCTACGTCGAGCTTAGGGCCCACGTTGAGATTGCCCTTAGCTGTAGAGCAGGGCGGGCTCCGCTCCCTCCCACCACCTGGAAGCACCCTCTTTCTTTCGAGAAAAAACTCCTTTTGTTCCACAGCCATGCCTGCGGTGAGTACAAGTCCAGCAAGCACACTGTATTTCAGGTAGCTTCCAGGCCTCATGAAAGGAGCTTGGAAGATGGATTACCAAGCTTGCCGCTTTAGACGCCTCGCCAGATTGACACGCAGCCTAAGTACGTGAGGTTTCTGTCAAGTCAAAGAGATAAAAGCTACACACTGGGCCGTTCCCTGAATCCACTGTTCTAGGCAGGAGTCCTGCTTGTAGCGAACTGCCTCAGTGAACGAATAACCTGAGTCGGCCATGGGGTCTGAACTTCTTCCAAAATCCAGCAGTGTTCCACGAAGCACTGGACTTCAGTTGACGTGGGAGCACTAGTTTGAATTTCTCCTGGCGGTGGGGTGACGTCACATATGAGGTCTTAGGATTGCTGCACAGCAGAGGGATTTCCTTAGTACCGCTCAGAAAAGGGCGACGAGGCGGAAGTCCCCGGCACGCTGCACTGGCTAGAACGGTGCTCCAGAAACTGCTGGAGAGTGAAGGAAATCCAGCTCTCCCGGGGGAGTGTGCAATAGGCTGCCCTTCAATCGGCATACATAGGGGTACTCTGAAG
>NW_021155067.1:0-2240 GCF_002837175.3 Physeter macrocephalus | reverse complement strand
GGTTGTGTTCCTGTCTTGCTAGTTGTTTGGCATGGGGCATCCAGCACTGAACCTTGCTGGCCGTTGGGTAGAGCTGGGTCTTAGCATTGAGACGGAGATCTCTGGGGGAGCTCTTGCCGATTGCTATTACCTGGGGCCGGTAGGTCTCTGGTGGTCCAATGTCCTGAACTCGGGTCTGCCACCTCAGAGTCTCAGACCTGACACCAGGCCGGAGCACCAAGAGCTTGTCAGCCACACAGCTTGTGGAAAATAAGATTTCTATTCCATGTAAGGGGCTTGGGAGTAATGTATGGCAGAAACGCAGTAATCTGTTCATCCTAATAGGCAGTGCTGCTAATTAAAAATGTTAGGAAGGCACATCCATCCACCAGTCTGTGATTCATTCAGCATTATCCCTTTGTGTTGTGCAAAAGACTCCCTCAGTCATGAAGATGTAGAGTCACAGTTCACCACCATGTCTTGCTGAATGGCGTGTGCTAGGAAACCATTGGGTCATTTAGTCTAGGCTGGGTGGGGGTGATGCTGGGGAAAGGGAGGCCCCAGGATCTGGATCCAAGAAACTGGATGATGTTTTCCCAAGATTGCCGGTGCCACAAGTCAGGAATCGTCATAGACTGAAGCCAAGGACATTGTTGGGGATCTTGTTAAAAGGCAGATTCTGATTCAGGAGGTCCGGAGCGGAGCCTGAGATTCTGCATTCCTAACAAGCACCCAAATTTTTCTGACACTACTGGTGCAGGGATCCCACCCATTTAAATTTTAAATAGAGACTCCTATCCTTAATGAAACTTGATTCTGATTCTTTAAAATAAGTTGTACATATATGGAGAGTGCTAAAAACAATACAAATGTTCAGTTCAAATGTTTCTTATATAGTGTATTATGTTACAACAATATATAATTTCTTGTTCAGTCATAAGTAAGATGATGAAAAAAATTTCAAAGATGGTCGTATATTAGTAGACTCTGATTCAAAATTTCATTTTGCAATGGGGAAATTTACTTAACTTTTACAAATCCTGTTTGCTCCAAATATAAAAATTGCTATTTCCTTTATTAAAATGGTATGACATGAAATATACCTAAGAAATATAGGACAAAATAAACACTCATATGATATGCATTGACATTGTTTTATCCTGTTTGTTAATTTACATACAACTTTTTGCTAACTATAAACTATTCAAGGAAACTGGTAATGTGTCTTCACCCCTGTGGGCCATATAATAATAGCATATTAATTTATGCTATTTGGAAAAGTTAGAGTCAAAACTAATGTAAATAGTGCTAATGCTAGGAATTATGAAATTTTTCTCTGTGACAACAAGTGAGTAGTAGTTTTAAGGAGTCAAGGACTTTCTTTTTCATCTTTGTAACAAGGTTGCTGCTTGGTTAAAAAAATGCAGTTTCACAATCATCATTCTCAAAATATTAATAAATATTTTGAGTAAACCATATAACAGTGGAACTGAAAAATGTTTTAGGTTGAAGATATGAGCAGACTGTTTGGCAATGCAAATGAGCATATTATATGCAAATAAGCTTCATTTCATAATGTATTTTATGGAATTAGATGGTACAGTGCTTTTATATAATTATTATGATGATAGATTTGGGATAGTGCCTTTTAGAGTAAATTTTGGCAGGAGATCTAGAACTGAGGTAGAGAATCCAGCAGGGAGGGTATATTGACATTGGTTCTGAGTTATCTAGGAGATAAAAGGAATATGGACAGTTTATCCCATCACTAAACTTCCTACATATGGTCAGTCATATTAACATCTCAATTACAATATCTTCATAACGATTACAATGCAAGAACTAATGCTGCCAACTAATTTGTTTCCTGCTCTCAAAGGAGGATTCCCTGGTGACCTAGGCATCTTCATTCTTTACAGATGTGGATGACAACAGATGTGAAGGTAGTGATTTATCTCAGTTTATAACTTGTTTGCTGCTGAGTTTCAGATTTCAATTAATACTTTCAAGGAAGAAATCAAGTGTGGCAAAATGACCAAGCTAATATGGTGTTTGCACTAATTATGTTAGTTTTTGTAGCTATTGGTAAGCTTCACTAATTAAAGATACATGGAAAAGAGATACTATCTCTCCTACAATATCACTACCAGGTATCATATTAAAAGTAAAATATAAGACTGATTTTTTAAAATAAATCTAACCATTTATTAAAAAGCAGTTTGGATACACACACACACACACACACACACACACACACACAC
>NW_021155066.1:1075-2240 GCF_002837175.3 Physeter macrocephalus | reverse complement strand
TAAAGAAAAAAACTATTCACCACACAGGGAGAAGTTCTGCCCATCAGCGACATGGAGGAAGGAGACAGAAGATGAAGAGGGAAACTAGTGAGTCTAGTCACTGGTGGGAGACTATCTATTTGCAGAGAAAATCTTTCTTTTTTAAGGCCGGGACGGCGGGGTACGGGGCGCACTGCGGAAAAAAAGGTGCTTCTGCCGTGTCTCTTCCCCTTTTTCAGAAGGCTGCTCAGAGAAAAAAAAAGTATTTACCACAGAGGGAGAAGAATCAGCGAGCGGTGGTGGTGGTGCCTTGTGCAGAGAGGAGGGCGTCTTTTTGCTCTCGTGCCCTGTGCAGGAGGTTCGTTCACTCCGGTGAAAGTGTTATAATTTGATATTTCACGATCTTTGATAAGCGGCGTTGTTGTGTGGAAGAAAAAGTTGCAGAGTGTGTCCACCAGTCAGAGTGTGTGTCCACCAGTCAATTGAAGAAGACTCGCTGGCGCCTACTTCGTACTTTCTCATCAGAGATGAGGCGGGAAAAAAGTTCTCAGACATGTGCACACGTGTAGTAGAGATAGGTAAGTTTACACACACACACACATAAGACACAGAGAGACAGACATTTTTATGTATGCGGTAATGCGTGGATAACTTCGGCTTAGAAAAAAGCGTAGGTGAAATAGATTAAAAAAATTCACTGAGACGAACACATGCAAGAGGGCATGCACGTGAATGTAAGTTTTGGGGTGTGTATACGTTGTCTTACGGCTGCACGGCGGCAGAAGAACAACCGCAAAATTTTTTCTCCCGCAGGCGCAGCCGATGATGCTCGCTCGGGGAGGAATGCATAAAAGCAGAGACGCACACACAGTCACGACTAAAAGCAGAAAAAGGAGAAAGAAAGGAGAAAAAGGAAACAGAAGATACAAACTGGGGCGGGACGCAAAGAAGAAGAAGTGGGGCGACGTTTGATAATTATCGAGAGGGGAAAACAGCCGTGTGTCTCCTGTCCTCTCTTCCTATGTGTGTCTCCACACGCTCTGCATGCAGTTCTCCTTTTTCTTCTTTTCTACTGCTGCATCCACATAGGAGGGGGGTGGGGATGCGCATGCGAGGGGGGGAGAGCACACAGCAACAGCCGGGGCAGGAGACGAGGCAGCAGCAGCAGCAAAAACGGAGGAAAAAA
>NW_021155066.1:0-401 GCF_002837175.3 Physeter macrocephalus | reverse complement strand
TCTCTCTTTGTCTGTCTTACTCTCTCAATGCATAGATGTAGAGGTTTACATTTACTCACGTAACTCCTCAAAACCCACACACAGTGTGTGTCGATGTGCTGAACGTAGGAAGTATGCAAAACCGGAGCAACAAAAGGTGTGCCTGCGAACAAATATCTCTGTGTGCTAGTTTTTATGGAGATTAGACTGTTAAATCTCCTCGTAAAGGTGGCGTGGCTCCGTATATTCTGCTTCAAAAGTGCGTAGTGCTTTGTGCACGTAGACCCGTGGGCGCACCCGTCATCTGCAGGGGAAGACAGACGTGTGCAAACACTTCTTCTTCATACATACATACATACGCGAGGTCCTGTATGGCGAATATGGCTGAGTTGTCTGTGGGTAGTGTTTAATCAGCGACAACA
>NW_021155065.1:1992-2240 GCF_002837175.3 Physeter macrocephalus | reverse complement strand
ATGTATGCACAAAGAGAGAGAGAAGGAGAAAGAGAGAGAAACTTTCTCCTGTGCATCTTGTCAGGGGATGCTCACAGACAGAAGCGACCGCTGCAGCAGCAGCCCTGTCTCTCTGCAGCTGCTGCTGCTGCTGCGTAGAGTGTACTCCTGTGCAGAGGGTTACACGCACGTATATGTGGACAAAGATAGAGAGCCACAGAGAGAAAGAGAAAGAGAAAAAAGAGAGAGAGGAAGAGAGGGGAGACAAT
>NW_021155065.1:0-1002 GCF_002837175.3 Physeter macrocephalus | reverse complement strand
AGGCAAAGATACAACTCGCCTGGTTGGGTGTTTGTTTGTACACGTACTTGCGGGTAGTGTTCTTGTACTTGTGTCGCCACGTAGGCATATATAAACAGACAAATATACAACTGTGCGTAATATGTAGCCCACAAGCATATTTTCATCTCCGTACGCCGCTGCATTCCAGTATACATGTATATGTAGGTGTAAGTGTGTGTATGTGTGTACCCCTGGGTGTCTACACTTCAATGCACATGTGTCTACATGTCTACTTGCACATGTGTATCTCCTTGCGTCTCCTGTGCCGTCTAAGAAGGTTCCTTAGGCCGTAAGCACAGCAGGATACGTCTTTCTGTGTAGGGTCCTGCCACTGCACAAGTACTTCCTCCTACGGGAGGAGAAAGCGTACGGCTCTTGTCCTAGGGGATGGCTGCTTAATGAGATGCTGAGAGGTTCTCTTGTGTATGTACACTACCTTGTACAACTCAGACGTCGATGCACTTTGACTGCTGCGTGCATCGAGTCTTTCCTTCACTGAGGCACAGATCTCATCCAGCTCACCTCTGTACGACGTCGCCGCTGCATGTAACATCTACATCCTCAGTGGTGAAGAATTTTTGCGCCGAAGAGGAGAGGTAAAAGATGGATTCTACAGATCTTGTTGCAACTCTCGCTGGTGGTGTTGTGGCCTGTTCATAACTGCCGCAGCTTCTGCAATCACCGCTGCTGCGGCAGGCACTGCTGCTTATGCTACTGTAAGTGGACTGCATGCCGCTCACATGCAGAGAGATGCTTTCCACTTCGAGAAAGAGTAGTACTGAATTGCTGTGCGCTTCATCCCTTGATTTAGGTTGCGGAACTCTCTCTTTAAATACGCAACCACCACCGTTGTTCCGCCTGATCCGGCGGTGGACACGATTCTCAGTTGGCTTCTTCTACGGGCAGCTACAAGTCCTGCCTCGGCACTACACACTTTTTTACATGTGGAGTTGCTTCTGAGCTTAATTTCTACGTTGCTTC
>NW_021155064.1:798-2240 GCF_002837175.3 Physeter macrocephalus | reverse complement strand
GCCACGTAAACTTCAGCAGCTGCAACAGTGGGGAGTACAGTTTTTTTCTTCTCTCTCTTTCTCGCTTCTTCCTCATTCCGTGTATACACTCCTTATGTATTTTTAGCTCGAAAACAACGGCTCACACGACGAAGAAGACGTAGAAGTAGCAGGACAGAGGCGGAGTAGCAATTCGGGCGGCTGAGATGGACGCAGGCAGGCGTTGAACGAGGTGTATGTACACCGCCTGGAAAATCCGAGGAGGGCGCAGACTGGAGTGTGGAAAAGAGTTTACACGCAGGAATCAGATGGTAGACAAAGGAAGCAGCAGTGGACACGTGTCTCACTTTCTCTTTTGTAGATATGTGTCTGTGTGTGTGTGTATAGATGCGGAGGTGATTACCATGTGCGGAAGATCATCCACTCGGAATGCAAACCAGAAACTCACAAGTTTCGCTGCTTGTCTTTGTGGGCTGGGACGTGGGCGCTGCGTTATACAACACTGTCGAAAGAAACAGACAGACATACGGATGTGTACATGCATCTGTGTCTATATGAATAGATACATTATACCGCGTGTACACCGGTATACATATATCACACGTACGTATACATACGTGTATATACCATCTAGCTCGTCTGTATATATGTGGACAAGCACACACGCCGGTCTCTCTCTTGTGTGTAGAAAGAGAACGACGCGCATTGCTCATACGTACGTACAATATGTATGTAGGCTTGCGTGTCTGTGAGTGTGTGTATGTCTACTGTACTTTTTGTGTGTTTGTGTGAACGGACGGCCATGTATATGTGGACTTTGTGTGCGTGTGTGTGTCTGTGAGTGAACGGACATGTATATGTCGTGGCTGTGGATGTCGAAGGCGAGAGCGTGGGCTTCGAAGCCTGTTGAAGACGTCTACTTCTTCGTGATGCAGTATGCATGTGCCTGTATCTATTGGGTTGCAGCTGCATATCTCTGCCTGTGTTTATCTGCGCAAATATCTTTGCAGAGAAAAACGTCCAGCAGGCGTCAGACCTCACACACGTCTGCCTCTGACTTGGCAGCAGCGAAGCTCATGCTCCGCCTTCGTATGTAGACCACGTCTGGCCTTCTCTACGCAAGCCTCTATGTGTATTTGTGGATGTATGTGTCTTCAAGAATATGTGCGTGAGTGTCTTCATATTTGAACATGTGTGTTTGTGTGTGTGTGTGTGTGTGTGTGTGTGTGTGTGCACGTATGTCTGAATCTATATATGTGTTGTATATGGGTGTGCATTGATGTAGTGGCATACGTGCGTATACTTATGTGCACTTCTGCGCAGATGTGTGTATATACATATGTATGTATATCTATATGTTTATACGCATATGCATGTATGCGTACGTATATGTATACGTATCTATTTGTGTGTGTGTGTGTGTGTGTATGGACTCGTGTGTATGTGTATGTGTCTGTCTGTAT
>NW_021155064.1:0-763 GCF_002837175.3 Physeter macrocephalus | reverse complement strand
TGTATGGGCTCGTGTGTATGTGTATGTGTCTGTCTGTATATACATGTATATGCATATATATATGTATACGTATGCCTATCTATATACGTATACGCATACGATAATATGTGTTTATGTGTGTGTGGCTGTATTATTGTTGCTGCAGTTGCTGGTGGCTCCTGCTGCGGCCCTCTTGTGCGGCTACCTCTTTCTGTGGCTGCTGCAAAAGGCTGCCCACTGGATGATAGCAGCAGTGGTAGTTGCTGTCGAAGCGTTGTTGCTGCTGTCTGCGTATGCTTTCTACTCTGGTCACGGGGGATTTTTCCCTTCTCTTTTAATGCCTTCTCCTGTGTCCCTTCGGAGTACTGAGACCTCCTCAACTTCGTCGTTTTCTTCTTCGTCTGCATCTTCGCTTCTCCCATCAAACGGCTCGTCGCTCTCTTCCACCACTCAGACACCCCACTTATCACCTTTTTCTTCTCTCTCTGCTGCGGCGACTTTTCCCTCTCTTTTTTCTTCTTCTTCTCCCTCTTCTCCTTCTTTGTCTTATCTCTCCGAATTCGCTTTTGATACGTCGTCTGCGTCGTTCGCGCCTCTGGCCGCCACCACTGCAGCCGCTTCTTCTCTTCCCACATCTGCTGCTGCAGCGCTGTCCTCGTCGGCAGCTGCTGGCGGCGTGGTTCTCTCTTTAGAAGAAGTAAATTCACACGCACTTGTAAATGCGGTCTCGAGACTCGGCAGTCTGGTACTGGCGTGCTGCTGCGGCATTGGCGCTGTTGTAGTA
>NW_021155063.1:1135-2240 GCF_002837175.3 Physeter macrocephalus | reverse complement strand
CAGTCGTGTTTCTCCTAACAAGGTGCCCTAAGCTGGATCAGAACATGCAAGCGTTTTGCTGGCCGCCCTCACTTTTCACGCTTTCTTTCGTTGAGAAAATAATACAAAACGCACCGCTCAATTCCTCAGAAGGCTACTGAGAAAGTACGCGATGTGGTCTGCAAGTCAGTGGTTGAGTCTCTGGGAATGTGTAAGGCACACCTCACCGTGTGTACAGACGACACACAAGCAACAGAACTCATTGTTTTTCATGCCGTAGGGGCTGACGTACCCGGAATTCATCAGGTGCGGCATGAGTAGGATTCACTGCAAGATGAAGGATGTGCAAGCGACACATTGCTCTATGATTGTTCTGTGACGAATTAGTTGTGGAAAATTAGTTTTCTCACGGTCCGGGTTACCCAAGTGTACCTTTTAACGATGGCATCAAGCGCGGCGGCTCTGTGGAGCGAAAGCTCGCGCTTCGGCGCAGATATTGACAGCCTTTCAGGGTGGTTAGTCTGTACATTGCGAAAGTTCACCTGGGAAAGGCAGGTTCGAGATATCCAAGTTAGTGTCCGTGGGCGACGGTGGAGGGCCTCTACGGCCGACAGTACCCATTCCTACAAGGCCATCCGCGGTGGACCCCTCTGCACAGTTAGGATGACCCACACGTGTGTCCGAGTACACTCAAAAACTGCGTCAAAGTGCTTTATTGTGAACGATGGAATACCCTGTGGACGTGCTGCTTTGCTTAACACTACGTACACATACGTCACTGCATGTACAATTGCAGTGACGTGCAAGCGTATGTAGCCTTTTGTGTACGTATGCTGCTGCGGGATGCGGCTCCACAGACAGTGAAATAGTTGCGTAGCAACTTGGTGACTACAACATGTAACATCTACACGTAAAATGATTTGCGATAAAGTGAGCATGCCCACGTACGTCTGCGTAATTCGGAGGCGCTCCAGGGATATTAGCACAGTCGAGCTAGACGCAAGTTGACGACGGCGTGTCGACCCCGTCCGTTGCTGTGCCCGCTCCAGTGGCACCCATTCGTCCGACAACGCATTCGCACATGTTGTTTCCATTATATTCCGACGTTTTTGTGTATGCTTCTGTT
>NW_021155063.1:0-205 GCF_002837175.3 Physeter macrocephalus | reverse complement strand
AATTGACGTGAGCACTAGCACTAAACCGCCTCACATCACACTGCCGGCTGCTCTGCAGCTTTCAGCCGTGCACTGTAACTTCATTGCAAGATCCCAAGGCACAGTACTACGCTTCTTCCTTGAATCATAGAGCTTGAACTCCGGTATGCCTTGAGGACCCTACCTTGTCTACTGCTTACTTGTTCCCGTATTTAGACGTAATTGT
>NW_021155062.1:1529-2240 GCF_002837175.3 Physeter macrocephalus | reverse complement strand
GCTGCAACCCCACAAGAAGAAGGAGGAGGAGCAGCAGCAGCAGCAGGGACAGCAGCAGCGACAGCAGGGACAGCAGCAGCAACAGCAGGGACAGCAGCAGCAGCAGCACGGACAGCAAATGGAGAGACACCTGACGTTGCATGCATTGGGCAGCTCCTGCATGCATGCGGATCCCTGCGCCATAGAGATCCTGTCTTAGTGAATTTTCTTGCTTTCAAGCTCTACATACATGCTGCTGCTGCCGCTGCCGCTCACGCTGTTGGTGTGACGTCTGCTTCTCCTGCTGCTCATGGTCGCCCTGCTGCTGCTGCGTCGTCTACTGCTGCTGCGGCTTCTGGGCCTCTCCCTGTTGCAGCTGCTGCTGCTGTCAGTTGTTCTGGATGGCAAGCATCCTGCATGCAGCAGCAGCAGCAGTGGGACAGTGGAGAAACAGCTGTTAGAAACCCGTTTCTAAGGCAGAAGCAGCAGCAGATGGTCACCCCACAAACGCTTGCTGTGACACTGCGGGCCCTCTATAGACTGCGCTGGGGCAGTCACAGCGGCCACCGCCAGCAGCAGCAGCAGCTCTGCGAGAAGACAAACAATAGCAGCAGCAGCAACAGTCCAATGGGCAGCAAGGAGAAGGAGAGCGAAGAATGTTTCACCGATAGAAGACACGCCTTTGGAAGCAAAGATGAGGCGTGGAAGAAGGAGCTGCTGCCGCTGCTGGCG
>NW_021155062.1:0-176 GCF_002837175.3 Physeter macrocephalus | reverse complement strand
CTGCCAAGGCCTCAGGCGGCACCACAGAAAGTTGTTTTGCTGCTGCTGCTGCATCAAAGATTATGGGAGATTCTTTGGATACTCTGCTGGGGTGGCACACAGAGGCCACCAGCAGCCACGCAGACAGCGGCAGCAGCAGCAGCAGAAGCACTGGCACCCACAGAAGAAGCAGCAGC
>NW_021155061.1:1692-2241 GCF_002837175.3 Physeter macrocephalus | reverse complement strand
GTAGCCAGGGGATCTTCTTCAGCTACCATTCCAGGCAGAAGCAAGGAACTCTTATATCATCTGTATCCAGCTGTAGCGAATTTTGGCTACGTGCTGCTGCCTCCGTTGTTACTGCTGTGGCGCCTGTTGTTGCTCGTAGTACTACTACTACTGCTGCAGGCACCACCCCCACGCGACGGCTAGATACTTCGGCGTACACGCAAGTGGTGCAGTGTAATACCAGTGCTGCGCTCGCTCCGCCTCCTGCTGCTTCCCTTTCTGTTGATGCACACGCTCCTGTGGCTGCTCCGCCCCACTGCGTCTGTGCGCTCTTCCGGCAGTGCTTCTCCTATTTGATGTACATAGACTGTTACAGGTAGGTCCCGTTTCTTTTCCTCTCACGTAGAACCTGACTGCAACATGGGACCACAGTTCTGACCTGTTGAGCTTCCCCCCGCGGCCGGCCCCTGCAGCTGCAGTCGCGGGCGCACCGGCAGCAATCTTGAGAGCATTAGAATCGGCTCGGGTCAGAGGGTCACCACCAAGGGGAGCAACAGCGGGAACAGCAGC
>NW_021155061.1:0-942 GCF_002837175.3 Physeter macrocephalus | reverse complement strand
CTTCGCGGCCGGGTGACACAGCACTAGCGGAAACACAACAATAAACTACCACGATTGGCGGCCCCATGTCACGGCCGGTAGCGGCAGCAACAGTAGCGACAACAACAAGAGGAGCAGCGGCAGCTGCAGCCGAAAGCCCGACCATGGTGTTGCTTTGCGAGCATCTTAAGGAGTCGCAGTAATGCCCAAGCGCGTCGCCAGTACTTATTCACCGTCATGAGTCTCAAAGCTCCATCTGAATGACCAACCCAGTCCGCAACGTATGGTACACTAGTCTCCTCCTCAACGAATCTTCATTTAAGTCTTGCGAGACTGCTCATACAACCGCGGGCATATGCGTACCATCTTTCATGGGAGTGATACTTATGCTGCCAGTACAAACACTGCAACACTATCTGTATTAGCCTCGCTCCACAGTGCTGCGCCACCTATACCGCCACTGAACGGAGTGAAGTGCTGCGTTGCCTGGAAACTCTACTATGGATATTTTCGTATGGCTCTCACTACATTCATCTAGGTATCAGGGAGCGTATGGTGTTACCAGACGTTCTAGGGTAGTCCACAAACAACCTTAATATTCCAGCTCGGCTCATCACCATCCCTTTGTACGCACGACGCTCTTACTACCATAGATAATGAACGAGTGCATATTTAGCACTTTGTACGCAGGACGCTCTTATTATCATAGGTGTTGAACGAGTGCATATCTTAGGGCTGCTGTCGTAATTCTTTTACCACTTTCATAGACATTGAATGCTATGGGGCCGCCCATTTACTACTACGTTATCACTCTATATCCATCTCTCTCCCAATCGTGCTTAGAGAAGCAACATTCTGATGTCTGCAAGTTAGAAAACGTCAGCTTGTACAAGGCTAATTTAATCGCACCGTCAGTGTTGCAGAAGGACGTACGATAGCCCTGCATTTGTACACGCGGCCTTG
>NW_021155059.1:1426-2241 GCF_002837175.3 Physeter macrocephalus | reverse complement strand
AACTGGTACACGGCCGCTATAACGCTAGCAAAATTGATAAGTCATTCACCTCATAATTACACATCCGCAAGTGCCAGACTGCTGTAGCCGGCCGGCGCTACTTGCTGCCTAATACATCCAAGCAATAAACGGCACGCCTAAAAATGTGTCCGCCGGGCTTCCGATGAACAGGAGAGCTCGTACGCAAGCAGTCAGAACTGCAGCTGAATCCGTACGTTCAAGAGACGTGTGGAACCAGAGTACGACATTTGGCACATCCGTTTTCTCCTGTATTGAGCCAGATGGTCTGCGCGTAAGCTATGCATCACACGTTAACAGCACTGTACATGCAGGCGTCTGTATGTGTGGACACGCGTGTAGAGCGGCACTCATTCACACATCCGTAGTTTTAGAGTGTTCATGCGCCCGCTGATCTGGACAAGTGCTACGCTGACACGTGGCAACGGCGGAAGCCAATCTTCCAGCACGTCCATCAGAAGTAGCTTGCTGGAGACGTGTTTGTGTCGGTACCACCAGTATATGTCATGTCGCGTGCACGAGGAGCGATGTCAAACAATTTTCTGTACACATTATTTTTGAAACCAGGGGCCGTTCACGGTTGGATACATGGAGATGCGAAGATTACTTGATTCGTAGAGGCGGACTGCAGACGCAGGACGCTTGCAATTCGCCACGTGCCCTCCGCAGTGGCACCCTAGCGCTGCATGTTTTTCTCCTTTTGCAGTTCTGCTGTCATACACGCTGTTGAGGCGTACGCCGGGGCTTGTCCGCACGTCCACGTGGACGGTGTGAACCTTTACACCCGTGGGTGTGCG
>NW_021155059.1:0-262 GCF_002837175.3 Physeter macrocephalus | reverse complement strand
GGAAACCACGATTACCACTTATGCTGCCTCGGCTACGGTTGTAAGTATACGGCTGCATAACACTGGTCAAGACGAAATTCCTCGAAGAATGGTGACTTTACTACCTGGGTTCTCTGGTGCTCTTGGCGCAATGCTGTGTAGACCTCACATGTGCATTTTTTTCCCTGCAGAAGTAAGAAGGTTTGGTGCTCCATTTTCATTTCCTCTTCATGTGTCTTCATACGTGTAGCGGCCTCACGGATGGAACCAAGGTGGTGAATCA
>NW_021155058.1:2058-2241 GCF_002837175.3 Physeter macrocephalus | reverse complement strand
AACGAAAGTAATTGTGAAATACCACAGCGGGTTTGCTACTGGTGGAGCTCGTGCTCTCCTGTCTGCACGAGACGTCTTGCCTTCTTTTGGTTTATCATTCCTCAAGAGCGAGTTCCGTTGCTGCTGCTGCTTCGTCAGAAGTGCTGCAGCTCTCCCCGCTGCTGCTGGTGGTCTCCTGTGATT
>NW_021155058.1:0-396 GCF_002837175.3 Physeter macrocephalus | reverse complement strand
ATATATATATATATATATATATATGTTTATATGTGTACAGAGCAGTTTGTGTATGTATATATTATGTGTATACGTGTAGCATTGTACGCGCAGCACGGACTATAACGTGTTTTCCGTGAGTGTCAAAAGTGCAAACTAGTGAAGTAGACCTTATTTTATCGCGCTCTCACCCACTCCGCTCTTTTCCCATGTATAAAGAGGGATCGATAGTATTTTTTCCCCTATTTTGCTTCACAGAGTAACGAGGTCGTCTCAGGCCTCTCTCTTTCTTGTTTATGTGTGAAAAATGAGCATTTATACACACGGATATCGATATACTACTTCTCAGGTTCATACGCTTGCATGTGACCAGATGTATGCATGTATATGTATACAAATATATATCGTCACTCCCTC
>NW_021155057.1:0-2241 GCF_002837175.3 Physeter macrocephalus | reverse complement strand
ATGTAACTGCTCAAGGTGAAGAGCAGATTTCCCGCAGACAGGTCCACACCAGTCACTTTGTTCGACTCCAACGGAAATAGAGATGCATTCTCTGCTTTCTGTGAAGAAAAGAAAGATGGAGTAGTGGCCAGGCTGTGTTCGTAAGAGAACAAGTCAGAAGGAGACTTCTGCAGGGGAGATGAAATTTTTTCGGGACCGTAAGGGATAAGTGTTTGAAGGAGGATCCTTTCTGCGCAGAAGATCGTGATTGCGCGACTTGAAATTTGCAGAAAGCGGAAGCCTTGAAGTACGAATTTTGTTGAATATATTGTGGAAAAGCCGTCATAGGGACAGTTACACAAACCCTAGTGTGACGAAGTCCTCAGACAGTGCGTCTAACAGAAAATGTGTCGCTCTGAGTCAATTTTCAGCCTCAACTTCTTTGCATAAAGCCGTCATAGGGACAGTTACACAAACCCTAGTGTGACGAAGTCCTCAGACAGTGCGTCTAACAGAAAATGTGTCGCTCTGAGTCAATTTTCAGCCTCAACTTCTTTGCATAAAGCCGTCATAGGGACAGTTACACAAACCCTAGTGTGACGAAGTCCTCAGACAGTGCGTCTAACAGAAAATGTGTCGCTCTGAGTCAATTTTCAGCCTCAACTTCTTTGCATAAAGCCGTCATAGGGACAGTTACACAAACCCTAGTGTGACGAAGTCCTCAGACAGTGCGTCTAACAGAAAATGTGTCGCTCTGAGTCAATTTTCAGCCTCAACTTCTTTGCATAAAGCCGTCATAGGGACAGTTACACAAACCCTAGTGTGACGAAGTCCTCAGACAGTGCGTCTAACAGAAAATGTGTCGCTCTGAGTCAATTTTCAGCCTCAACTTCTTTGCATAAAGCCGTCATAGGGACAGTTACACAAACCCTAGTGTGACGAAGTCCTCAGACAGTGCGTCTAACAGAAAATGTGTCGCTCTGAGTCAATTTTCAGCCTCAACTTCTTTGCATAAAGCCGTCATAGGGACAGTTACACAAACCCTAGTGTGACGAAGTCCTCAGACAGTGCGTCTAACAGAAAATGTGTCGCTCTGAGTCAATTTTCAGCCTCAACTTCTTTGCATAAAGCCGTCATAGGGACAGTTACACAAACCCTAGTGTGACGAAGTCCTCAGACAGTGCGTCTAACAGAAAATGTGTCGCTCTGAGTCAATTTTCAGCCTCAACTTCTTTGCATAAAGCCGTCATAGGGACAGTTACACAAACCCTAGTGTGACGAAGTCCTCAGACAGTGCGTCTAACAGAAAATGTGTCGCTCTGAGTCAATTTTCAGCCTCAACTTCTTTGCATAAAGCCGTCATAGGGACAGTTACACAAACCCTAGTGTGACGAAGTCCTCAGACAGTGCGTCTAACAGAAAATGTGTCGCTCTGAGTCAATTTTCAGCCTCAACTTCTTTGCATAAAGCCGTCATAGGGACAGTTACACAAACCCTAGTGTGACGAAGTCCTCAGACAGTGCGTCTAACAGAAAATGTGTCGCTCTGAGTCAATTTTCAGCCTCAACTTCTTTGCATAAAGCCGTCATAGGGACAGTTACACAAACCCTAGTGTGACGAAGTCCTCAGACAGTGCGTCTAACAGAAAATGTGTCGCTCTGAGTCAATTTTCAGCCTCAACTTCTTTGCATAAAGCCGTCATAGGGACAGTTACACAAACCCTAGTGTGACGAAGTCCTCAGACAGTGCGTCTAACAGAAAATGTGTCGCTCTGAGTCAATTTTCAGCCTCAACTTCTTTGCATAAAGCCGTCATAGGGACAGTTACACAAACCCTAGTGTGACGAAGTCCTCAGACAGTGCGTCTAACAGAAAATGTGTCGCTCTGAGTCAATTTTCAGCCTCAACTTCTTTGCATAAAGCCGTCATAGGGACAGTTACACAAACCCTAGTGTGACGAAGTCCTCAGACAGTGCGTCTAACAGAAAATGTGTCGCTCTGAGTCAATTTTCAGCCTCAACTTCTTTGCATAAAGCCGTCATAGGGACAGTTACACAAACCCTAGTGTGACGAAGTCCTCAGACAGTGCGTCTAACAGAAAATGTGTCGCTCTGAGTCAATTTTCAGCCTCAACTTCTTTGCATAAAGCCGTCATAGGGACAGTTACACAAACCCTAGTGTGACGAAGTCCTCAGACAGTGCGTCTAACAGAAAATGTGTCGCTCTGAGTCAATTTTCAGCCTCAACTTCTTTGCATAAAGCC
>NW_021155055.1:0-2241 GCF_002837175.3 Physeter macrocephalus | reverse complement strand
CAGTTGCCAGCTTCTGCAGCGAGGTCACGCTGTACACGTGGTTGAGTCTTGGAAACGCACTTCACTAGAGCGCGAGGGGTGGTCTCTATTTGATTTGTGACAGAGACCTCCACACCGTCGAGGGGTGGTCTCTATTTGATTTGTGACAGAGGCCACCACACCGTCGGACCGTCGTTCTGCGCTTCTAAAAATGCACTTGGGACGTGAAAGTTGCAGGCTTTCCTCATGTCACGACTAGTCACTGAGTTGCGCGTGGTGCACCCCTGGAACTCACAGCTTTTCTAACAGCCACCAGTGAGCACGTTGCTTTCTGTGTTCGCAGGGCTCAGGACGAGCCATACAGATCTCAGCGTGAGGAAGAAAGAATTAAGGTTACGTTTGACGGTCGTGTTCACTAGCTGACGTCACGTTCAGAATATTTGCCTGCCGGCGCGCTGCGGGTGGCGTCCATTATTAGCCGTTTGCGAAGATCTTCTAAAAGAACGTTGAACCTACCCTACTAGCCCGTTGCATGCATTGCTGCTGAGGCAAGGTCTCTTATACATTGTTTCGGATCCTATTCCCAGATGTCTGTGAACTATTTGGCATTTGGACCCAGGCTGGTCTACACCAAGCTGCGTGGTGGCTATGCCACTGGGTGTTCAACAATGCCTCAAGGTGGCACCACTACGCACTTGATCTGATTTGATGCTGCCGCAAGGCCCGCTATTCGGCTCCTCGATCCTGTCCGTTTGTAGCCTACCCTGAGATAGACGACGTACGAAATGGTTCGTCACTTTTAATTGAACACACGTGAAGGCGGTCTCTGATGTAGTTGGTAACTCACCGCATAAGCGTCCCATGCCAATTTTTAGCGGATCCCTTCGTAGACGCCGACTGTCTGTGCCGCTTCCGGTATGTCTCAGAGGCTATATATGGGTACTATGGAACTGCGGTGCGACCGTCTTGATAGGCTTCTCCGCTCTGAGTTACTATGTAATAAGGCTGCAACAGTTTGGGAGCATTAACTACGAAGGTGCTGGTGAAGACTAAATGCTTTCACAGAAAAGTTAGGCGTCCTTACGCGCCTGGAAACCTTTCAATCTCTAAAACCCGAAACCTCCAGGCTGAACTGACTTTTCTGCAAACAATGGAGGTGCTCTTTTGGCATAAGTAAAGCGCCTCTGAACGTACAGCTGGATACGTGGTCCGCGAGGACACTGCTGAATCTAACAAGGAGGGCCTCCTGCACTGATTCACACGGCGAGATGAAAAATTTAGCCGTTGCTGCACCTTCTTTGTGTCTTGCTGCGCTCACGGCAACGCTTCTTCAGAGATGACATATTATGTGTGCACGTAACCTCTGCTATCCAGTTCAACTATCCAGCCTTATCTGCCCCGCCGACATGTACAGTACTGGGACATCAGAATGACGCACCTGTTTCTCACGTTACTCGTAAGCCGCCAGTCATACTGGAGGAAAACAGTGTTCTGCAGCGCGGCTAAGCAAGACATACACATAAGCAGAAATCTTGTGCTTTTTCGCAGCATTTTATGAATTCCGCCTATGCATGAAGCTCCTCGATTGCAGATGTTTCAGCACTCGGGTACGTCTGCAGTGCGGTGTAATGGCGACTTCGTCTCCTGTCTCTCAACTTCCGTCATAAAACGTCTTTATACGGCAAACCCACCAGAGCTGTTCGTCTGTCGTTGACGCCCGTATGCGTATTTGCAGAAGAAGTCGTGTACGTATAGCAGCTCATATAAACGGCCTTGATATTAGAACATGTGTTTGTGCTATGAGAGAGCTGTTCTCCTCGCAAGATGTGGCCTTGCAAATGGCGGCGTCGTAGCTTACTTGAGCGCAGAGCATCCTTTAGATGTGTTTATGCGTCACCCCAGTGTATCTCCGACTGTGCGCCTTTGGTGCTGACTAAACGCCGGCAGCTCTTCCACAGTCACATGATTCATCTTCGGTCACCACAGGAGAGCCAACAAATGCTGGGAACGCTTACTATGTACTCCGTACAGCGCCTGGAAGCCATCAGCTGATGCAGCGCCGGTAACTGGAAACAAATCGAACGCTTTCTAGCTCATCTCCGGGAAGGAACGTGTTACCCTGCATGTACAAACTTAAGTAATATCAACAAATGTCTTGCTTACACCTCAGTATCGCCTTTACGATTGATAACACGGGTGCACACGGGTGCTTCTCGTTAGCGTTGCAGTTCTCCCCATGAGATATGCAACTGCGTCAATCTT
>NW_021155054.1:2146-2241 GCF_002837175.3 Physeter macrocephalus | reverse complement strand
ATGCAGACCATTTAAATCATACTGCGTGCTACCCATGCCACGGTTCCCAATTCGCCAGGCTCAGGGGAATCTTCCTACAGCTCAAGGACGCATGT
>NW_021155054.1:0-1046 GCF_002837175.3 Physeter macrocephalus | reverse complement strand
AGACATGAGCACAGATACCGTTCCATACAGCAAATATGTCACGGACAAGATCTGCCCCTTGCTCAAAAGACTGGACTCAGCACACTCTCTTCACCGCAGCAGTGTATATGTGACTAGTAAGAGTCTCCAAACCTATGTATTGTCATCTCTCTGTACGTGAATCAAGTGTGGGTCAAGCGGCATCAACAGAGCAGTGGCAATCAGCTAAAGCCCATTCTACAAATGAATCTCAAACACAAAGACAGTGCACGAGAGAGAAATTCTTAGAAAATTCGTTCAGGGCCGGGGAGGCAACCTGGACTGCGCCATCGACAGCCACAGCTGGATGAGACATGAGGCTGGTCACTCTTGGGGCTGAGACGATTGCTGAGGGCGGGTGAGCAAATGCAGACCATTTAAATCATACTGCGTGCTACCCATGCCATGGGTCCCAACTCGCCAGGCTCAGGGGGATCTTCCTACAGCTCAAGGGCGCATGGGCAACCCCGAGGACGGTCCAGCGTGTGATCGGGAAAGGTTTCGAACACGCGCCTCATTTTGCCTCTCCTGCTGCTCGGCTTTGCCCTTCCGGCCGCTTGGCTGACAATCTCCCCACTTGGAGGATCAGCACCTTTAACTTCCTCTTTCGCACACTTTGCCATTTCTGCCGAGGAGGGACGGGAAGAGAGACCAGCTGGACGTGTTTGGGCAGGCACATGTCACTCTAATTTCCCATTCGGAAGAAGAATTAACCAAAGGCTCAGCCGGGCGCCCCGGGAGCAGAATAGGGCCTGAAGCCATCTTGGGGCTGTGCGGCCAGCTCACAAGGAAGCCAGTGGACAAATGGAGCTCAGGGCCACTGCAATTCACACACCTGCAGACTGCTAAATGACAACGACCGTCCCGAAATACATTGAGGTAAGGCAACGAAGGGCTTTTGAACACCAGGCAGAATTGCACGAAACTGATTTCAGGAGGTGGGTGGGAATCGTCTTGAAAGCACAGGAAAGGCAGCAGAAAGTCGAGCAAGATGCAGTTGGCCAAAAAGGGCGTATGCGTTTTTTCCT
>NW_021155053.1:1751-2241 GCF_002837175.3 Physeter macrocephalus | reverse complement strand
TTCTTGGCTGTCTCCAGCTCTGCTGGTGCGGAGTCTCACGCCCTCACTCTTTTTGTCATGGCTCGCCCTTTCGCTGCGCACATGTGTTGGTGTAGAGGAGGCGCAGCGTCCAGATCGACTTGTGTGGACGTCTCTGGGTAGCTGTCTGCCTTCTTATCTGTGGGTCCTGCGTGCATGCCTCTGTACACGACGCGCGTGTACTGTACGCCCGTGTCACCCTTCCTCAGTACACATGTGTGTGTGTGTGTACGTCTACGTGTACGCGAGTAGTCTTTCTTGTAGATTTCCAGCTGGTATTCCTGCCTGTGCTTCCTCGAAGGCGACATCAAGGCCACACACACTGGCATGCTCCAGAGGAGCTGCGGCGTTGGTGCTGCTGTTTCAGGATTTGAGGCAGTGATAGTTCACATGCGTCAGCACGGAGACGGCCTCTGCACAGACCTTTCAGCGATCGAAGGTGAGTGTCAGTGGATACACTCTTTCCGCCTCC
>NW_021155053.1:0-193 GCF_002837175.3 Physeter macrocephalus | reverse complement strand
GACAAAAGAAACACATTCTCTTACGCTGTATCATCTGATTTCTCTGAGCTCCCCACATCACTCGACTGCTCAGTATTTATGGATGTGCTGTTTCGCGTTCTTCGCAGTTCTCGGCCATAGACGGCGGTGGTAGGTCTCTCCTCTCTCTTCCCACTTCCTCGAACTCATCTAGCGTCGGTTGTCGACGACTACT
>NW_021155052.1:0-2241 GCF_002837175.3 Physeter macrocephalus | reverse complement strand
TTAGGGATAGTGTCAATGCCTGAGGTAGGAGTGGTGTCAGGGCCTTACTTAGGCGGTTAGGAGTAGTCACGGCGTTAGTCAGGCAGAGTTTCAGTGCCTGAGTTAGGAGTAGTGTCAGTGCCTTAGTTAGGGACCGTGTGAGGGCCTGAGTTAGGAGTAGTCACGGCGTTAGTCAGGCAGAGTTTCAGTGCCTGAGTTAGGAGTAGTGTCAGTGCCTTAGTTAGGGACCGTGTGAGGGCCTGAGTTAGGAGTAGTCACGGCGTTAGTCAGGCAGAGTTTCAGTGCCTGAGTTAGGAGTAGTGTCAGTGCCTTAGTTAGGGACCGTGTGAGGGCCTGAGTTAGGAGTAGTCACGGCGTTAGTCAGGCAGAGTTTCAGTGCCTGAGTTAGGAGTAGTGTCAGTGCCTTAGTTAGGGACCGTGTGAGGGCCTGAGTTAGGAGTAGTCACGGCGTTAGTCAGGCAGAGTTTCAGTGCCTGAGTTAGGAGTAGTGTCAGTGCCTTAGTTAGGGACCGTGTGAGGGCCTGAGTTAGGAGTAGTCACGGCGTTAGTCAGGCAGAGTTTCAGTGCCTGAGTTAGGAGTAGTGTCAGTGCCTTAGTTAGGGACCGTGTGAGGGCCTGAGTTAGGAGTAGTCACGGCGTTAGTCAGGCAGAGTTTCAGTGCCTGAGTTAGGAGTAGTGTCAGTGCCTTAGTTAGGGACCGTGTGAGGGCCTGAGTTAGGAGTAGTCACGGCGTTAGTCAGGCAGAGTTTCAGTGCCTGAGTTAGGAGTAGTGTCAGTGCCTTAGTTAGGGACCGTGTGAGGGCCTGAGTTAGGAGTAGTCACGGCGTTAGTCAGGCAGAGTTTCAGTGCCTGAGTTAGGAGTAGTGTCAGTGCCTTAGTTAGGGACCGTGTGAGGGCCTGAGTTAGGAGTAGTCACGGCGTTAGTCAGGCAGAGTTTCAGTGCCTGAGTTAGGAGTAGTGTCAGTGCCTTAGTTAGGGACCGTGTGAGGGCCTGAGTTAGGAGTAGTCACGGCGTTAGTCAGGCAGAGTTTCAGTGCCTGAGTTAGGAGTAGTGTCAGTGCCTTAGTTAGGGACCGTGTGAGGGCCTGAGTTAGGAGTAGTCACGGCGTTAGTCAGGCAGAGTTTCAGTGCCTGAGTTAGGAGTAGTGTCAGTGCCTTAGTTAGGGACCGTGTGAGGGCCTGAGTTAGGAGTAGTCACGGCGTTAGTCAGGCAGAGTTTCAGTGCCTGAGTTAGGAGTAGTGTCAGTGCCTTAGTTAGGGACCGTGTGAGGGCCTGAGTTAGGAGTAGTCACGGCGTTAGTCAGGCAGAGTTTCAGTGCCTGAGTTAGGAGTAGTGTCAGTGCCTTAGTTAGGGACCGTGTGAGGGCCTGAGTTAGGAGTAGTCACGGCGTTAGTCAGGCAGAGTTTCAGTGCCTGAGTTAGGAGTAGTGTCAGTGCCTTAGTTAGGGACCGTGTGAGGGCCTGAGTTAGGAGTAGTCACGGCGTTAGTCAGGCAGAGTTTCAGTGCCTGAGTTAGGAGTAGTGTCAGTGCCTTAGTTAGGGACCGTGTGAGGGCCTGAGTTAGGAGTAGTCACGGCGTTAGTCAGGCAGAGTTTCAGTGCCTGAGTTAGGAGTAGTGTCAGTGCCTTAGTTAGGGACCGTGTGAGGGCCTGAGTTAGGAGTAGTCACGGCGTTAGTCAGGCAGAGTTTCAGTGCCTGAGTTAGGAGTAGTGTCAGTGCCTTAGTTAGGGACCGTGTGAGGGCCTGAGTTAGGAGTAGTCACGGCGTTAGTCAGGCAGAGTTTCAGTGCCTGAGTTAGGAGTAGTGTCAGTGCCTTAGTTAGGGACCGTGTGAGGGCCTGAGTTAGGAGTAGTCACGGCGTTAGTCAGGCAGAGTTTCAGTGCCTGAGTTAGGAGTAGTGTCAGTGCCTTAGTTAGGGACCGTGTGAGGGCCTGAGTTAGGAGTAGTCACGGCGTTAGTCAGGCAGAGTTTCAGTGCCTGAGTTAGGAGTAGTGTTAGGGCCTGAGTTAGGAGTAGTGTGAGGGTCTTGGGGTCAGTGTCAGTGCCTGAGTTAGGAATACTGTCAGGGCCTTAGTTAGGAACAGTGTGAGTGCCTGAGTTGGCAGTAGGGTCAGGGCCTTAGTTAGGGACAGTGTCAGAGCCTGAGCTGGGAGTAGTGTCCAGGACGTAGTTAGGGACAGAGTCACTTCTTGAGTTAGGAGTAGTTTCAGGGCCATAGTTAGGATCTGTGTCAGTCGTTGA
>NW_021155051.1:1109-2241 GCF_002837175.3 Physeter macrocephalus | reverse complement strand
ACTTGCTGCGTGTACGGCGCGACACGTGGTATATCGTAATCCACAAGTGAGTGACGATGCTTCACCTACAGGGTTGCTGCAGCGGCTGATAGATACGATAAAGGAGCAACACCACGCCTCTGCTGCCTGCTGGTTCTGCTGCCATCATCTGGAGGGGATCCAGCAATGCCGGTGCTGTGGTTGGAATTGTTAGACGGTTTGAAATACACGGGCAACCATTACGAATTCCTGCTGCTCTTGCAGCGACTGCTGCTGCTGCTGCGCGAGCAACAGTTCAAACGCCTACTTCACCTGCCGTATCTGTCCGGTTTGCGCAGAAGTAACTGCGGAAAGGCAATCATTCGACATGTGGATTCTCACCGATTTTTTGAGGAGGTGTGTGTCTTGTGGGCTTTGGCATCCCTGCAGGAAAGCCGGTCTGTGTCTGTAATGCAGTTGGAGGACTGTCGGCAGCAACCAGCGGAAAGAAGAATTGTTCGTTTTTGGTCTTGTGTCCTGCCGCACCGTGTGCTGGTAACGCTGCCTCATACGGTTTCTGGACAACGCCTTTTCCACTTAATTCCAACATAAAAGAAAAGCCAACTTTGCTGGCAATTCAGAACGAAAGCAGCACATGTGGGAAGATGGGAGAAACGCCTTCGCTGGCAGCTTCGCAGTGAAGCACCAGATGCGACACGATCGGAAGCATTCACAGTGCCTCGTCCGGTTGGCGTACCCACCACCGGTTGCAAAGCAGGAAGTGCGAAAATGCAAGATATATCGGTACAGTGTGTGTATACGTGGGTGCGCGCCGCGTGGACAGCACCAAGGCAGCACGTAAAGGGAATTAATCGTCTGAAAAGCAAAACGCTATCGCAGCAGCCGAAGAGCTACTGTGCGAGTGTAGCAACAACATGGAAGAAAGCCGTGCACCGAGCCTGAATGAGATTTCGATTTACAGCAGTGACGTCTCCTCGCGAATTGCCCGGCGCTGTATCACAGGCTGGCGCGGAGACGACGTCCATTTTGTTGCTGAGTGAGCAAAATGTGATAGCCTTCTACTTGACACATGCAGAAATGAAAGTTTCTGTTGGAGAGACGGCGCGGTCCGCGTTGTTGAACAGCTGAGGGTACAACTGCCTGCAGGGGGGTA
>NW_021155051.1:0-356 GCF_002837175.3 Physeter macrocephalus | reverse complement strand
GGGTGACCTCCCCATCGACCACCTTGCATCGCACCCAGGGCTCTGGTGATTGAGGGGGTCGCAAGAAAATCAACGCCAGAAAGTGATAGCACGAACGTGTTTTCTCGAGCAGCGTTGAAAAATTCCCTCTGAGGACCGCTTCAGCGTCACGGTCAGCGACTTCCGTCGACTGCCCGTACTCGCCGTTCTTCTAGGGAAGACAGGTGGGTAAGACCACGGCAGTGATACCCGAAATATTCACGATGTTTAAGGAGGTCCCCCGCGGAAGGATAGAATTGTGAAGATGGGAGATCTTTGGACACGCAACGATGCAAAGGTCTGCCGGTAGATGCGCGGCCCACCTGATTTTACCAGCA
>NW_021155048.1:1774-2241 GCF_002837175.3 Physeter macrocephalus | reverse complement strand
AGAAGTTTTACAGACCTCGCGACAACATCAAGAGGCAACAGTAGCGCACGCAGGCCTCTGCGTACACTTGTCCCTTTATTCCTAGGCAAAATGTCATCTACAGCAGATAGATATTCACTGTTTTGTGGTCTTCCGTAGGAGAGCAAGGGATCCAGGTCAAAGAAGGCAACCCTGTAATCACTCTTCACGCACAGTCTACGACCTTTACGTTTTTTAGACCCGCACGCTTTGCAGGTTCTGGTAACTCCTGCGTACCGATCCCTAGTGGATCTCGCGGAACAAGGATTCGATGCAATCGATGCACGCTGTCGCCTGCAGTAGCTGGTGCAGCAAAAGCACCTGCGTACCTTCTCGTACTTATCTCAGTAGTACTTTTAAACGCGTGCATGTGCGCATTTTCAGTGACGTACACGCGTAGCTGAAGACTCACGTGTCCCCTGCTTAGTTGTTCAACTCTTGGTTCACCC
>NW_021155048.1:0-414 GCF_002837175.3 Physeter macrocephalus | reverse complement strand
GTCGTCCTCTGCGTATCTACTGCTGTTCGCATTCTCAGTAACAAAGTGCTTGTCTCAGCAAGGTAAAAGAGCAGGCCGTTTCTCCATAAGCCCTGAGGATCGGCAGTCGATGAAGACTTACAATACATATTTTAGCGTTCTACAACCGATCGCCAGTGAAAACAAGCACAGCTTCCCTTCTGCCGCGGCGGTACCAGTCCAAGCTGTCGGCCGCCCGTTCACGGAGGAACGGCGTTGCTGCACCAGGTGACTTTGTAAAGAGTTTCGAAGGCAGGCACACAGTGAATAATTTCTTCCTTCGACTTTCAAGACTTCTGCGACGTGTCTCGCACAAGGATATATCTTTTCTGTGATGGCATCGCGTTAACTATGCTCCTTTTAGGTGGAGGGCCCTGTCTTTGCCGAACCTCCTCC
>NW_021155047.1:1766-2241 GCF_002837175.3 Physeter macrocephalus | reverse complement strand
GCAGTGATGCCATATAACCTTTCTTTGCCTTTGAAAGGAAGGCTGCAGTAGCGGGTGCAATAATGATGACCAACGCTTTTGAAAGAGCAACAGCAACAGAAGCGCTCTCACTGAACAAGTCCACCAAGACAGAAAACTGCAGTAGCAGTTTTAACGGACACTTCTTCGACGATCAGGCTGTATGGTCTCCATAAATAGCCCAGTGGCTCTATCAAGCCTCCACAGAACTCAGTTCGTCTTACTCGTGTAAACCCGAGTTCATCAATGTGAAGAGGTAAAAAAGTGTCTACGTACGCTTAGGTGTATGGGCGTACGTGCAGGAAGAAGTACGTGCAGCGGTAGACGCAAAAGTGAAGAGGCGGGCGTATAAGGCGATGAGAGTGAGAAATGAAGCAAGCTTCTGCTCCGGGCAGGTAACGGCAGTAGGGAAGGACACGGAGGAAATCGTCATAGGAGGGATCTCCCGTTCTCGTGC
>NW_021155047.1:0-520 GCF_002837175.3 Physeter macrocephalus | reverse complement strand
GTTCTCCTACATATATTGAAACATATACAGATTGCCGATTTGGGCGTGTACCTGACTGGGCAACTATTTGCACGCTCGAAATAGCCTCACCTTCCAATACCTGGTGTGCCCCTCGGTCCTGCGTATAACGGCTACTTGAATGATTTTCTTATTTAGTGTTGTAAACTCGAATTTTCCCGCATTCCCACTTTCCCGTGATTCCTTTCTACGCGCCACGCTAGGTAGGACTGTCGGATCATCCATTGGCATGGACGGTCTCTAATCTCGCTGTCTACTAATTCCCAGCAACTTAACTCTGTGGTATACGCTATATATATTACTGTTTTTTCCTCGTCGTCACGCAAGAAACGTCCGTTTCCCCACTGCATGCGCGTACAAAGGCCATATTGAGTGGCTCCTTCAAAGACGCGAACGGCGCTGTTTCCTCTGGTGATTTGTCTGCCTGTGCACGGTATAACGCCGTCTCTCAAACGATGGTGATACATAAGTTGCCATGCCACCCTTGCCTTCTCAGTGATAC
>NW_021155046.1:1503-2241 GCF_002837175.3 Physeter macrocephalus | reverse complement strand
AGTGGAGGTCCTGGTGACAGAGGCAAAGTGTGGAAAGATGGAGTCAGTAGCCGTCGGTAAGTCGTGTCACTGGTCGAGCAGGGGCGTTGAACTCAGGATAAATTTGAAGATAATCTTGCACGTTGTCTGGAGGAGGATCCAGACGTGTCAAACGCTTCGCCTCAAACACGTGTATTGAAGGCAGAGCCTACTAGGTGGTCCAAGGTCTCTTCTGCAATATGCGCTCCGTAATACTAGTTCTGCAGAAAGCAATTATGCTCCAAACGAATACTCCCGCATGGGTCTTTGCCTCTCTTAGGCAGAGGTGAGCGCTGGTGTAAGACCCTAGAGGCTGAAGGCTAGTGAGGAAGTTGTTAAGGCGGTATCCTAGACTGTGTATTAGCGCTGTATGTGGAAGGCTGGTAGGTCGTGGTGAATGTTAAAGGGCGACATGGCGCCGAAATGGAGGGAGACATCCGTGTTGGCAGTTAATGTGCAGGGTGCATGCACTGCGGGGCCGACTTTATTGCAGAAGCAGATCGAAGAGAGGCATTGGTCATTGATAGACCGTTTAGCGGGAGAGGTAGAGTTGGAGACGATGCATCTAGTCCCCAGTGGCACTTGCGTTAAACGGTGAGTGGAGGCTTGTCCTCTCCCGCCGGCGGTCGTTCAGACGTGCTTGCAGCCTCTACGAGGCTGGATGCATTCGCGGTCGAGCCCTCTGTGTCCGGGGCGACATCGCATAGCCGTTGCACGCGC
>NW_021155046.1:0-543 GCF_002837175.3 Physeter macrocephalus | reverse complement strand
TTTGCGTCCCCTAGGCGCTAGGAAGCATTTCAGGGCGTGCATGATCACTGAGGACTGGCGAAACGGCTGCGACGTCGGCCGTGCCGGTTCGTCTATGCCGCTCTACGTTGAATTAGGAGCGCCTGTGAAAATGTTGCAGGCCACACCTATTTGGGTTAGGAATCGGAGTGGGGAACGATAGTGCGTTGTCCTGAGAGTTATGAGCACCGTTCTTGTGGTGTCAAAACGGGGTCTCCGATATCAGCTGGAGTGGCTGCCATGCTCGCAATTGGGAGCCATTGAGTGCTTAGGGTGGTTACGCAGAACAGTTCAGTCTTGAATGAATGTTACAGAGGAGCTAGGGCACAGAAGGCAGGGAGACTTGTCTTGAGCGGCATCAGCACTAGACCGACTGCACAGACTTATTTAGCGTCTTCCTGAGGTGGATAGGTAGTCGCTTGGCTTCTTCTCGGAGGAATCCCCACGCGTGACTTGAACTGCTCCAAACCTGGAGACGCGCGGAGACCCTTTACACAAGGGTGTAGAACCTTTGCAGAGCGGAAT
>NW_021155044.1:1679-2241 GCF_002837175.3 Physeter macrocephalus | reverse complement strand
AACGATCAGGAATTCCCTGGCAGCGCAGTGGTTAGGACTCCATGTGTCCACTGCCGGGGGCGCAGGTTCAATCCCTAGTCAGGGAACTAAGATCCTGTAAGCCGTGTGGCACAGCCAAAAAAAAGAGAAAAATGGTCAAGACTAGAACAGGGACTTCACAAATGAAGATAGTTAATGAACACATTAAAGGTTTATTTATCACAATTGAGGGGAATGCAAATTGAACCACGGCGAGATTTAAACCCAGTGTATATATGTCCACTCCCAGGCCTCTGCCCAAGAGAAAGGTACACCTATGTTCACCAAAAGGCATACACAAAATAGCCCACAAAATGGCTTGGGTGTCCATTTCCATTCATAGAATGGAATATTAACTGTGAAACACTCCTACAATGAAATATTATAGGAAATTGCCATTTTTTGTAGTCAAAAGTTGTCAAATAATATGCCTCAATGAAAATGAACAATTTATTTATTGTTCCATGGAACTAAATGGATAAGTCTCATCTCACAAACATAATGTTAAGTTAAAGAACTAAAGGTTAGGGACTTCCCTGGTGGC
>NW_021155044.1:0-1636 GCF_002837175.3 Physeter macrocephalus | reverse complement strand
CTACTGAGCCTGCGCTCTAGAGCCCACGAGCCACAACTACTGAAGCTCGCATGCCTAGAGCCTGTGCCCCGCAACAAGAGAAGCCACTGCAATGAGAAGCCCGCGCACCGCAACGAAGAGTAATCCCTGCTCGCCGCAACTAGAGAAAGCCTGCGCGCAACAACGAAGACCCAACGCAGCCATAAATAAATAAATAAATTTATTAAAAAAAAAAAAAGAACTAAAGGTTCATACTGTTTGATTCTACTTATAGAAAAGTCCCAAACCAGCCGAAACTAAATCTTAGTGTTCAATAATGCATGCGTTAAGTGGTAAAACTCTGAAGAAAAGAAGCAAAAACTGGGAATTCCCTGGCGGTCCAGTGGTTAGGACTTGGTCCTTCCACTGCAGGGGGCATGGGTTTGATCCCTGGTCAGGGAACTAAGATCCCACAAGCTGCACAGCCTGCCAAAAAAAGAAGTCAGGTAAAGGTCACTTTGGTGGGAAGGAGGGAGTAAGAGTGAAGGAACATTAGGGGATTTCTGAGGTGTTGACAATCTCCTTCTTGGTTGTAGCTGTTTGTTTTGTGATAAATCCTTGAGTTATACTAATCCTGTGTATTTTTTTCTATGAATATGTCACAATTAAAAATTTCATTGGTGTTAGGGAGGAAAGCAGGGAAGAGGGTACGTTCTGAGTTATGTCACTGAGTTGAATCCTTTTAAAGCCAGTAAGTTTGAGCCACTTACTGGCTATGTCACATAAATGTTTAATCATCAGCAGAGCTAGTACTTTTATGTGGCTTGCTCTGTCAAGGATGCTTAACCAATTGTTGGTTCGTCAATTGGCCCCATACACAGAGGGCAGGGAGAGACCAAAGAGGCAGCCACTTCAGATTGATAGGTGGCAGGTTTAATAAGCTAGGGAACTCACATATGAGGCTTGTCTTGGGCAGCTGCAGGACAAGTAGATTTCTGCAGCTACCCGCCAGAATCTTAAAAGTTTATATGGAAGCCTTAAATGGGCTCAGTCCCATATACCACCCAGATGGTCTCAACAACACTTGACTCTCCCAAGGCTGTGTCCTTGGAACAGTTCCCACCGTGGGAACAGTTGGCAGAATGTACATTCCAAAGTCAGGGGAAGGGGTGAGGAGCCTCCAATTGCCTGGGTCCAGCTCGTGGGTCAAATGGCGGTCACGTCCTCTCTATTACCTCCTCTAACACCAATTATGTGATAAACTTTAAAAAAAGAATACACAGACTTTCCTGCCGGGAACAAACAATATAACAACCTCCTCATGGCTTATTGACTTATGATCATTTTACGAAATCCAATGACAATCCCATAACTCCTTAAGCACTTCAGAGCTGTTTTTATATCCTAAATAGGTCCAGACTGCTACTGCGCTTTAAAATTTTTCCTGTGTGCATATGTGTATCTGTGTGTATATATCTGTATGTATATGTGTGTGTATATATATATATATATACACACACATATATATACTTTTAAAAAAATTTTTTATAAATTTATTTATTTATTAATTTTTTATTTTTGGCTGCGTTGAGTCTTCCTTGCTGTGCATGGGATTTCTCTAGTTGCGGCAGCTCCTCTTGTTGAGGAGCACAGGCTCTAGGCACGCAGGCTTCCTTAG
>NW_021155042.1:0-2241 GCF_002837175.3 Physeter macrocephalus | reverse complement strand
ATAAAACAAAGAACACACACATTATAAATAAGTCACATTAGGCTTTTGTTTTTCACCTCTATCCTCCTGGGGGGACTCACTCACCTTCTAACAGGATCCGTCTCACTATCCTGTTCTGGGATCATCCGGAAGGCTTGTCACTGAAGCACGTTCAGCCTCACGTCACCAGGGCAGCTTTCCAGGATCACACTCACCACCTGCACGTCCAATCCCAGCTCAGACCCAGAAAGGACCCCTTGGTCCCAAGGCTCTGCCTGGGCTCCCTCCCCCTCCTGCCTGGTCCCTCCCTCTCATGTCCCCTGCAGGGTCACCAGGAGCTCCCACCTGCCCCAGGCAGGCTGTCTTCTCTGTCCTGGGGAGGCCTCTGTGGTGTCAGGTGGAAGACACAAGAGGTACCCGTGGGGCCTCTCTCACGCAGCCCAGTGGCCAGCACCCGCCTACTCACCTCATCACTCGGGATGGACAGGGTTTCAAGGGGTCCGTGGCATCTCCTGGTCCTCATTCCATCCCAGCACTGCCCACAGGGAAGTTGCTAAGCAACTCTGTGCCGGCTGCACAGAGAGGACGCTCATACACACGGCCCCTTCCCAACACGCGGGGCTCTGGTAGTCAGGCCCTTCCCAGGATATGGAGCTCAGCTGAGCAGGTACCCAGCAACCCACGGGGCTCTGGTGGTCAGGCCCTTCCCAGGATATGGAGCTCAGCTGAGCAGGTACCCAACAGCCCACGGGGCTCTCGTGGTCAGGCCCCTCCCAGGGTATGGAGGTCACCTGGGCAGGTACCCCGGCAAGGCTGGGCACACAGGAACTGTGCACATAGCCCTCATTTCAGAGCACCCCCAGCTCACCTGTTGGTCAGAGCTGACACAAAGCACCTCAGAGCAGGACCTGAACTAACAAACAGCAGCTCCGGGGCAGGTCTGTGACACTGGGCTTCACTCTGTGCGGCCTCCTTCCACCGGGTCTTCCAGAGGCTTCCACTGCAGCTGGGGCACCAAGCCTCTGTTTTCACCCATAACCGCTCCTCTCCCTGACTCCTGGGTTCCTCTCATTAGGAGAGGGTTTTCTTGAATTTGTTTCCCACTCATGGACTAGACAAAATGATTAGAAAACAAGCCAGAGCTGCAGCCCCTTGTCTAGCCTGACCCTCAGGACCTACACCTGTTCCTTGAACCTGGCCGGTGCAGCAAGGCCCATTTTCTGCAACTGTGAGCCCCTGAGGGGTGAGGATTGGCTGACCTGGGCAGCCTGACTCGGCCGGCCAGCCCTCCCCAGGTGTGCCTGGGCTGAGGTCAATATAAACACCGCTCCAGGAAGCAAGAGCCCTTGCAGCTGTGCCTGACGCCATATTCTCTGCCCCGTCAGCAGTCTCTGGGCTGGGCTGGTGGGGGGGAGTAGGGCCCACGGCTCTGTGCGTGGCCCGGTGTGAGTGGGGCTCTGCTGGACTTTCTGCAGGAGTTGCCGGGCTGCCACCTGCTAAAGAAAAGGATGTGTCACCCATACCTGCCGCTGGAATTTCTCCCCGGGCAGAGGTGAGGAAGGAAGGGAGCGGTGGGGGCCGGGACAGGAGGGGTACGTCAGGCAGGGGAATGGAAAGCTTCCAGAAGAGCGCCCGGGGCCAGGACCATCCTGGCTGGCCTGCAGGCCCCAAGTCGGCCTGCGTGCTGTGGCTGGTATGGCTCCACGGCCCTTCCTCTAGGTTTTCAAGTCCTTGCACACATTCTGGTGTTTTACCTGGGAAGGGTGGGAACAGTTCAGCAGCAGCTGGCCTGGGGGTCAGCTCACGTTTACTCAGGGACGCCTCGGCACGGTCCCCCAGCTTTGCAATGAGGACGCTCCTTGCGGGGGGGCTGCTGGCTGCATGGGAGACGATTCCCCACCTCTGACTAACTTCAGAATTGTTTACCAATGGAGCAAGTGTTCTGATAGGGTTTTCATCTGTGTAACTAGTGGGTTCTTAATTAGCAACGTGAACGGTGATATCAGAGGTCCTGAATCAGGATGGAAATACTTATCTCCAACTTGTACAGACGTAAAAACCTGGGGAGGCCGTGTGCAGCCGACACCCTTGGGGATGGGCTTCCGACTGACCCTTCAATGTTCTGGTGTCCAGCCACTGCTTTAGAAATTCTGGGGCCCCATGCTGACTCTAAGTGTTCTGTAACCCAGCCTCTGTTGGCCTTTGATGAGACCCGCACTTCCAGGCTCCTACAGAGCAGGGTCTGTGTGACTGTTCTGTGGC